>NC_083698.1:114476284-114481284 GCF_033118175.1 Dama dama | reverse complement strand
GCCGCTCCTGGCCATCCCTGGAGCGGGCCCCACACCCCAGCCCCGCCGCCAGGGCCGGCGTGCCGTCCACCCACCTTCCTCCATCCATCCATCCATCCATCCTCAACAGATCCGTCTTCCATCTAAGTCTGACCCCGAGGCTCAACATCCTGGGGACACACTCTCGAGCGAGGGCGGCCCAGACCGGGGGCCCACCACACCACCACCGGCTGCGGCTCAGGGGCAAGGGCGGGCACGACAGGCTCCTCCTCACCACGGCTGCGGGGCTGGGGGAGCCGGGGCCGACCAGGCAGTCGCACCCCAACCCCCCCGCCTTCCCCCTGGGCTCACACCACGGGGCCGGCTGCGCGCACACAGCACACGCACGGCCCCCCACTCGCCGAACACCCGGCGGGGCCCGGCGGGACCCTCCCCCAACTCAGAGGGGGGAGGCGCGGGCCGCAGTAGGCAACAAAAGCAGCACACGGCCCCACCGCGGGGCCGGCGCACCCATCACACCCCTTCCCCACAGAGGGGAGGGGGGGTTTTCTGCCCACGTGCTCTGGCAGTCGCCACGGTGGCCACTGCGCACTTGGGAGGGGCAGCAGCTGGGGGGTCCGGTACCCCAAGGCTCCCTCGCGGATCGCTAGAGAAGGCTTTCTCACCGAGGGCGCACCGTCCCTCACCCAAATCGTCTCTCCTTCGGGCCCACGGAGGCACACCAGGAGCCGCCACTCAACTGGGCGGGAGGGGTCTGCGGCATAGGTAAGCGGGCCACCACACAGGAGCGTGTGCGCGGGTCAGGGCCCCCTGGCAAGGCCTCACCCGTCAGCCGCCACAACGAGGGGAGCACACAATGCTTCTCTTACCGTCTCGACCCCCCCCCATGGGACACACGCACACCACCGTGGCGGGGACCCGAGGAGGACACAGGGTTAAGGGAAAACGACACCACCACTCGGCCTCGGGCACCTGAGGGACGACCTGGAGCACTCCAGGGGCACCACCGAGGGTCCAACGAGGCATGCTCACACACCCATGCGGGGGGCGCGCGGCATGGCAGCGGCACAGCCCTCCCCACCGCAGGGAGGGCCGCTCGCAGGGAGCACGCCAGGAAGGCGAAGCAAGCGCATCTGCTGTGTCCAAAGCCCAACGGCCCCCACTAGGCACCCCAAGGCGGGGGACGGGAGACCGAAGGTCAGGGCCGGAGGCCACACCCCAACCCCTGCCTTCCTCACCCTGCCCGACGGGCAAGGGGGAAAGACAGGCGAGGGGCCCCGCGGACAGACCGAGAAGAGCGGACACGTTCACTGGGAACGCCCGTCCCTCGTCCGGCACGGCTTAGGCCCGGCCCGGGAGAGCACGACCACACCACATCAATCAGTTGAGCCAAGGTGGAGGGTGGGGCGGGGGGGGGAGAGAAGGCAGGGAGAAGGCACAGGCGAGGACAGTCACCAGAGGGGCCCGCTTTAAACCTCACCGGCAACCTCCCCCCCCCGTCCCTGCCCACAACCTCACACCTCAGGCGAGGGCGGCCAACGACCCCAGGAGGAGAACACCTGACACGTGGCACGGAGCCTACAGGGCTGGGGTCGTCCCAGCCACCACCGGGTGCCCGCAGCGGGGAGCGCAGGGCCAAAGACCCACACCGCCTTGCCCCACCGCCCTCGGGTCGCCCAGAGGCGGCACCACGAGCTGGGTCGGCCAGACAACACCACACAGGAGAGCTGGCGCACAGGCCCAGGCGGGCGGCTCCAGCAGCAAAGGCCGAACCAGGCGCCAGCTGGCGGCCCACAGGCCCAGAGCCCCGCGTGCATCCAGAGACCCAAAGTCCTCGGTGGCAGACACCAAAGGAGACCGTGTCAGCACTTACCTGGTGGCAAAAAATACCTATTTTGGGCGACAAAATGACAGCAGACGACAGCGGGGCCCATCTACAACTCGCAAGGAGGGACCCCGGAACCTTGACCCGGCCACCTGTCCCCAGCACTACCCCATGAACACCAGGCCTGGAGCTCTCGGGGGCCATCTGGTCGACTTGGGGGGGGAGGGGGAGGGGAGGGGGCCGCGTGGTGGCAAAAGTTGGGGCGCGGACGCCAAGGGAGAGGGAGCTGGCCGGAGACTCCCTCCCCGCTTCGCCCACACGGGTAGGCGTACCGGTCCGTCCGAGTCTCCGAACGGGGATTTGACTTCGATGTGCATAAAGAAAAAAGAAGAAAGAACCGTCAGCGGGGCGCCTCCAACAAGACGAGCGGGCCCCGACCAGGGCCCACGCCCGGGGCCCAGACCGTCCTACACAGGGCACCCAGGACGGCTCGAGCCGGTCCCCACCCACCTCCTGACTGACCGGGATTCAGGGAGTTGGGGAGGGGTGAGAAAAAGTCGCGTCCGACGACCGAGACCCACGAGGGCACGCTGAAGGGTCGAGCGCGCCCTCCCCGGCCACCCGCGGAAGCAGGGCCCGGTCCATCCACGTCTCCGGACCTATCGGGACTTGGAGAAAAGAAAAGGCATGCGTGCCGGGAGACGCCTCAGGCGACCGGACCCCACCGGGGGACCGCACACGCGCCCGCGCCGGCCGTCCTCTCCGGGTCACCCCTCACGACTCCGGCGGGCGGGTCCCCACCTCCGGAGTGCGACGCGGAAAACACCTCGGTCAGAGAGAACCCGAGGGCCCGGACCCAGCCGCGCCCTCCGCCGACCTCCACGCCACAGTCCGGGCCGGTCCCCACCTCCGGAGCGGGGCCGAGGGCGAAGCAAACGCTCCTGAGGGCGACCCGGGAGGAGGCAGGACCGCCGAGTCCGAGTCCAGGCGCTCCGGGCAGGGAAGACCCTCTCCCTGCCCACCTCGGCGGTCCGGCCCAGGTAGGGCCCGGCCGGTCCGTCTCCACGGCCGGAGGGGCACGGGGAGATGCTGGTCGACCCGACCAGGCCGCCCCAGAGCCCGGATCTGGAGCGCCGCGACGGTCACCCTCCCCAGAAACCTAGAGAACCAATCTCCGGCGACAGCAGGACGTCCCTAGGCCTCGGTGTCACCGGGACTGTCACCGCCAGCATAGCCGGTCTCTGAGAGCACTGCCTCGGGCCCGGCGGCTGAGTCACAATCCTCCTGCAGGTCTCGCCGAAGCTCCGGAGGGGAGGGACAATATAAAAGCGGCCGCCAGGTGGCTCCTGACAACCGGCTCGACCGTCCCGAGGACGGGTCGCTGTCGCCGGCCGCCGAGGAGCCATCGCGCCGGCCGCCCAAACGCCCGAGCTCGGGCCGGAGCCTCCTCCGCCTCCGAGCCACGCGACGCGACGCGACCCCGGCCGCAGAGGAAGGGAGAGGAGCGGGGAACTATCTCCTCAGGAGGCTGCCCCGAAGGAGACGCGCTCCCCCGCCCACGCGATTCCAGGGTGGTGGGGGGACATTCCACGGAGACGCCGGCGGCGGGGGCTCGGGGGCCGAGAGAGGGGCACCAGTGACATCCCGGGCTCCCCCGGACCCCCTCCCCCCAAAAGAGGGAGTGAGAGAGAGAGGGAGGGAGGGAGGGAGGGAGGGACGGAGGGACGGAGGGACGGAGGGGAGGAGGGAGGGACCGACCGGCAAAGTGAAACCAGGCAAGCGCTGCTCGGAGAACAAAGCAGGACTTTCGAAAGCAGACACAGACACAGACACGCAAGCCCAGGAGCAAGAAAGGAAACGAAGGAGACACTCGGACCCCCAACAAGAGAAAACAAAACTCAACCTGGGTAGAGACCGTGACCAAGTCCAAAGACAACAAACACAAGCAAGCGCGGGTGGGTGGGGAAAGTGCACTTGAGGTCAGGAGAACGTGGATTTCAAGATCACTGGCCACAAACACCGGAAAGGCGGGCGGCCGGGCGGTCTGGGGTGGCAGGGCTGCGGGGGTGGGGTTGAGGGGCGTGGTGGGGAGGACCGAGTCAATAGGGATCCACTAAATAAGCCCCGGATTCCATGACAACAGCCAAGTCAATGAATGCATAACTTTTTGAAGTAGAACCGAAACCAAATGAAACAAAACCACCAGGCAGGAAAGGCAAGTCGTGGAACTGCTCTGGCAGCTTAAAAGTCAGAGGGAGGGAGGGAGGGAGGGAGGGAGGGAGGGGGAGAGAGAGAGGCAGAGAGAGAGAGAGAGACAGACAGAGAGAGAGACAGAGAGAGAGAGAGAAACGGAGAGGTAGAGAGAGAGAGAGAGAGCGCGCGCACATGTGCATATACGCATGTACATATGTATACGGACACATATTCGCATCTATATATACGTGCACACATGCGTATAAACAAGTACGTACGAAGGGCATGCATGCTCACGTACACGCATGTGTCTGTGCGTGCACGTATATGCCTAGGCATTTAAAGTGTGCATGTATGCTTGCGTGTATATACGTATGCACAGGCATCTATACACATACGTACACGGATATGCACGCGCATGAATACACATGCTCATATGTGCCTATACATAGATATACACACCTACATTGAAATAAACACGGGCGTATAAACGCATATAGATGCACACGTGTGTGTGCGTGTGTGTGCGTGTGATGTATACGCACAGGTGTGTGTGTGTGTACGCATGTGCGGACACGTACGTGCATGCTTACATATGCGCACATATCCGCCTGTGTATATGCACACGTGTATGTACACGCGTATGCATACATATGTACGCATACCTAGACGTCTACATGTAGCGTATATACGTCCACACAGACGTACGGCTGTATATGTGTATACATATACACACATGTATGTGTAAGTGAACATACACGCATATACGTAGGTACAGTTGCAAGTGTGTGTATAGAGTGCATATACACAGATTGATGTGCATAGATGCACACACACGCGTATACGCATATGCATACGCGCGTATGTATACATACACGTACGTATTAGTCATCGTACATGTGCCTATGTGCATACATACGCATGTGTCTGCGTAGATGTCTACGTGCGCGCGTGTGTGTATACATATAGGCGTCAGACAACTGAACCTCCAAAAGAGAAACAA
>NC_083698.1:114453959-114468959 GCF_033118175.1 Dama dama | reverse complement strand
CCTCCCCGTCGCGGGCCCGCCCGCCCCGGCGGCCCCGGGAGCCGGGCCGGGGACCCCCGGCCGGGCCACGCCGCGGACGGCCGACGCGCCCTCAAGCGCCCGTCCGTCCCGCCCACCCCAGAGGGGCGGGGGACGCCGGGCAGCGAGGACACGGCGACCGGCCCGCGGGAGGCAGACCGGGGACCCGACCCGCGCTCGGGACAGCGCATCGGAGCAGGGGGCGCGGCGGGGGGGGGGCTGGTGGGAGGGTCGGGGGGGGTCGCGGGCGCTCCCCCTCGCCCAGCCCGCGACGACGTCGGCGGACAGGCGGCGGCGGCAAAGCGGGCAACAGATCGGGGCCGCGGCAGGCCCGGGGAAGCGAGACACGCCAGGGCGCGGCCCCGGGGAGCAGCAGATGGGGAGCGGACCGAGGCGGACGGACGGACGGACGGAGAAGGGCACGGACGGGGTGCAGCCACGTGACACCAACGCCACAGAACCGGCGGTGGAGGCGGGGGTGGCCGCGCGCCACCGCGAGGGGGATGGCTCAAAACGACCCGGGGGAAGCGAGTCAGCCGCCAGGGCGCACCGCGGTATCTCACCGCCAGAGGCCTCCCAGCACAGGGGCGGTCCCGAGGCACACCCAGAACGACAGACTGGCCTCTCCGGCCACCCCACACACACACACACACCCCCCCCGCGGGGGGGGGGTAGGGGGCGCACCCCTCACGGGGCCTCACGCCCACCGCCAACCCTACACACCCGGAGCCGCAGCCGGCCCAGGAGAACGCTCTCCCGCCGCGTACCGGCGGCCCCCACAGCCCTCACACGCGCAACCCTGCTGTGCGCGCCAAGGCTCCCCCCGCCCCGCCCCCCTCTCAGGGCTCCGAGGGCCCTGCTCCACCCGGGGACGCCACCGGCCGACGGAGGCCGGGAGACACCCACGTGAGGCGAGGCCGGCTCGGTCCCAGACCGCGGGGAACGGGGGTGGAAGGGGACACAGGCGGTCGCACGCGCGGGACGAGGAGGAAGGCCGGCAGCGGTGGGGAGGGGCCGGCAAGCACGCGCAAGCAGGGGTCACGGGACCGGGGCGAGGGCGCCGCCCGGAGACCAGAAAACACCAGGACACAGCCGGGCCACCAGGAAAACCAGCGCGGGATCCCACCGCCACCCACACACGAGGGCGGTCCCACAACGCCTGGGACGCCGGCCGCTCCTGGCCATCCCTGGAGCGGGCCCCACACCCCAGCCCCGCCGCCAGGGCCGGCGTGCCGTCCACCCACCTTCCTCCATCCATCCATCCATCCTCAACAGATCCGTCTTCCATCTAAGTCTGACCCCGAGGCTCAACATCCTGGGGACACACTCTCGAGCGAGGGCGGCCCAGACCGGGGGCCCACCACACCGCCACCGGCTGCGGCTCAGGGGCAAGGGCGGGCACGACAGGCTCCTCCTCACCACGGCTGCGGGGCTGGGGGAGCCGGGGCCGACCAGGCAGTCGCACCCCAACCCCCCCGCCTTCCCCCTGGGCTCACACCACGGGGCCGGCTGCGCGCACACAGCACACGCACGGCCCCCCACTCGCCGAACACCCGGCGGGGCCCGGCGGGACCCTCCCCCAACTCAGAGGGGGGAGGCGCGGGCCGCAGTAGGCAACAAAAGCAGCACACGGCCCCACCGCGGGGCCGGCGCACCCATCACACCCCTTCCCCACAGAGGGGAGGGGGGGTTTTCTGCCCACGTGCTCTGGCAGTCGCCACGGTGGCCACTGCGCACTTGGGAGGGGCAGCAGCTGGGGGGTCCGGTACCCCAAGGCTCCCTCTCGGATCGCTAGAGAAGGCTTTCTCACCGAGGGCGCACCGTCCCTCACCCAATCGTCTCTCCTTCGGGCCCACGGAGGCACACCAGGAGCCGCCACTCAACTGGGCGGGAGGGGTCTGCGGCATAGGTAAGCGGGCCACCACACAGGAGCGTGTGCGCGGGTCAGGGCCCCCTGGCAAGGCCTCACCCGTCAGCCCCCACAACGAGGGGAGCACACAATGCTTCTCTTACCGTCTCGACCCCCCCCCATGGGACACACGCACACCACCGTGGCGGGGACCCGAGGAGGACACAGGGTTAAGGGAAAACGACACCACCACTCGGCCTCGGGCACCTGAGGGACGACCTGGAGCACTCCAGGGGCACCACCGAGGGTCCAACGAGGCATGCTCACACACCCATGCGGGGGGCGCGCGGCATGGCAGCGGCACAGCCCTCCCCACCGCAGGGAGGGCCGCTCGCAGGGAGCACGCCAGGAAGGCGAAGCAAGCGCATCTGCTGTGTCCAAAGCCCAACGGCCCCCACTAGGCACCCCAAGGCGGGGGACGGGAGACCGAAGGTCAGGGCCGGAGGCCACACCCCAACCCCTGCCTTCCTCACCCTGCCCGACGGGCAAGGGGGAAAGACAGGCGAGGGGCCCCGCGGACAGACCGAGAAGAGCGGACACGTTCACTGGGAACGCCCGTCCCTCGTCCGGCACGGCTTAGGCCCGGCCCGGGAGAGCACGACCACACCACATCAATCAGTTGAGCCAAGGTGGAGGGTGGGGGAGGGGGGAGAGAAGGCAGGGAGAAGGCACAGGCGAGGACAGTCACCAGAGGGGCCCGCTTTAAACCTCACCGGCAACCTCCCCCCCGTCCCTGCCCACAACCTCACACCTCAGGCGAGGGCGGCCAACGACCCCAGGAGGAGAACACCTGACACGTGGCACGGAGCCTACAGGGCTGGGGTCGTCCCAGCCACCACCGGGTGCCCGCAGCGGGGAGCGCAGGGCCAAAGACCCACACCGCCTTGCCCCACCGCCCTCGGGTCGCCCAGAGGCGGCACCACGAGCTGGGTCGGCCAGACAACACCACACAGGAGAGCGGGCGCACAGGCCCAGGCGGGCGGCTCCAGCAGCAAAGGCCGAACCAGGCGCCAGCTGGCGGCCCACAGGCCCAGAGCCCCGCGTGCATCCAGAGACCCAAAGTCCTCGGTGGCAGACACCAAAGGAGACCGTGTCAGCACTTACCTGGTGGCAAAAAATACCTATTTTGGGCGACAAAATGACAGCAGACGACAGCGGGGCCCATCTACAACTCGCAAGGAGGGACCCCGGAACCTTGACCCGGCCACCTGTCCCCAGCACTACCCCATGAACACCAGGCCTGGAGCTCTCGGGGGCCATCTGGTCGACTTGGGGGGGGAGGGGGAGGGGAGGGGGCCGCGTGGTGGCAAAAGTTGGGGCGCGGACGCCAAGGGAGAGGGAGCTGGCCGGAGACTCCCTCCCCGCTTCGCCCACACGGGTAGGCGTACCGGTCCGTCCGAGTCTCCGAACGGGGATTTGACTTCGATGTGCATAAAGAAAAAAGAAGAAAGAACCGTCAGCGGGGCGCCTCCAACAAGACGAGCGGGCCCCGACCAGGGCCCACGCCCGGGGCCCAGACCGTCCTACACAGGGCACCCAGGACGGCTCGAGCCGGTCCCCACCCACCTCCTGACTGACCGGGATTCAGGGAGTTGGGGAGGGGTGAGAAAAAGTCGCGTCCGACGACCGAGACCCACGAGGGCACGCTGAAGGGTCGAGCGCGCCCTCCCCGGCCACCCGCGGAAGCAGGGCCCGGTCCATCCACGTCTCCGGACCTATCGGGACTTGGAGAAAAGAAAAGGCATGCGTGCCGGGAGACGCCTCAGGCGACCGGACCCCACCGGGGGACCGCACACGCGCCCGCGCCGGCCGTCCTCTCCGGGTCACCCCTCACGACTCCGGCGGGCGGGTCCCCACCTCCGGAGTGCGACGCGGAAAACACCTCGGTCAGAGAGAACCCGAGGGCCCGGACCCAGCCGCGCCCTCCGCCGACCTCCACGCCACAGTCCGGGCCGGTCCCCACCTCCGGAGCGGGGCCGAGGGCGAAGCAAACGCTCCTGAGGGCGACCCGGGAGGAGGCAGGACCGCCGAGTCCGAGTCCAGGCGCTCCGGGCAGGGAAGACCCTCTCCCTGCCCACCTCGGCGGTCCGGCCCAGGTAGGGCCCGGCCGGTCCGTCTCCACGGCCGGAGGGGCACGGGGAGATGCTGGTCGACCCGACCAGGCCGCCCCAGAGCCCGGATCTGGAGCGCCGCGACGGTCACCCTCCCCAGAAACCTAGAGAACCAATCTCCGGCGACAGCAGGACGTCCCTAGGCCTCGGTGTCACCGGGACTGTCACCGCCAGCATAGCCGGTCTCTGAGAGCACTGCCTCGGGCCCGGCGGCTGAGTCACAATCCTCCTGCAGGTCTCGCCGAAGCTCCGGAGGGGAGGGACAATATAAAAGCGGCCGCCAGGTGGCTCCTGACAACCGGCTCGACCGTCCCGAGGACGGGTCGCTGTCGCCGGCCGCCGAGGAGCCATCGCGCCGGCCGCCCAAACGCCCGAGCTCGGGCCGGAGCCTCCTCCGCCTCCGAGCCACGCGACGCGACGCGACCCCGGCCGCAGAGGAAGGGAGAGGAGCGGGGAACTATCTCCTCAGGAGGCTGCCCCGAAGGAGACGCGCTCCCCCGCCCACGCGATTCCAGGGTGGTGGGGGGACATTCCACGGAGACGCCGGCGGCGGGGGCTCGGGGGCCGAGAGAGGGGCACCAGTGACATCCCGGGCTCCCCCGGACCCCCTCCCCCCAAAAGAGGGAGTGAGAGAGAGAGGGAGGGAGGGAGGGACGGAGGGACGGAGGGACGGAGGGACGGAGGGGAGGAGGGAGGGACCGACCGGCAAAGTGAAACCAGGCAAGCGCTGCTCGGAGAACAAAGCAGGACTTTCGAAAGCAGACACAGACACAGACACGCAAGCCCAGGAGCAAGAAAGGAAACGAAGGAGACACTCGGACCCCCAACAAGAGAAAACAAAACTCAACCTGGGTAGAGACCGTGACCAAGTCCAAAGACAACAAACACAAGCAAGCGCGGGTGGGTGGGGAAAGTGCACTTGAGGTCAGGAGAACGTGGATTTCAAGATCACTGGCCACAAACACCGGAAAGGCGGGCGGCCGGGCGGTCTGGGGTGGCAGGGCTGCGGGGGTGGGGTTGAGGGGCGTGGTGGGGAGGACCGAGTCAATAGGGATCCACTAAATAAGCCCCGGATTCCATGACAACAGCCAAGTCAATGAATGCATAACTTTTTGAAGTAGAACCGAAACCAAATGAAACAAAACCACCAGGCAGGAAAGGCAAGTCGTGGAACTGCTCTGGCAGCTTAAAAGTCAGAGGGAGGGAGGGAGGGGGAGAGAGAGAGGCAGAGAGAGAGAGAGAGACAGACAGAGAGAGAGACAGAGAGAGAGAGAGAAACGGAGAGGTAGAGAGAGAGAGAGAGAGCGCGCGCACATGTGCATATACGCATGTACATATGTATACGGACACATATTCGCATCTATATATACGTGCACACATGCGTATAAACAAGTACGTACGAAGGGCATGCATGCTCACGTACACGCATGTGTCTGTGCGTGCACGTATATGCCTAGGCATTTAAAGTGTGCATGTATGCTTGCGTGTATATACGTATGCACAGGCATCTATACACATACGTACACGGATATGCACGCGCATGAATACACATGCTCATATGTGCCTATACATAGATATACACACCTACATTGAAATAAACACGGGCGTGTAAACGCATATAGATGCACACGTGTGTGTGCGTGTGTGTGCGTGTGATGTATACGCACAGGTGTGTGTGTGTGTACGCATGTGCGGACACGTACGTGCATGCTTACATATGCGCACATATCCGCCTGTGTATATGCACACGTGTATGTACACGCGTATGCATACATATGTACGCATACCTAGACGTCTACATGTAGCGTATATACGTCCACACAGACGTACGGCTGTATATGTGTATACATATACACACATGTATGTGTAAGTGAACATACACGCATATACGTAGGTACAGTTGCAAGTGTGTGTATAGAGTGCATATACACAGATTGATGTGCATAGATGCACACACACGCGTATACGCATATGCATACGCGCGTATGTATACATACACGTACGTATTAGTCATCGTACATGTGCCTATGTGCATACATACGCATGTGTCTGCGTAGATGTCTACGTGCGCGCGTGTGTGTATACATATAGGCGTCAGACAACTGAACCTCCAAAAGAGAAACAATCCCCGATGAGCGAAGTCGGCAGGAGGCCCGAACAGACACCTTCATTCAAAATAAAGGTAGAACAGACAGACACTCAGAAGCACAAGGTAGAAAACAAATCAATGGCGGGGCTGGGCTGGGCTGGGGCTGCTGGGGGTGGGGGCGGGCTCACGGAAGCACCCCGGGGCGTTTATCTGGACAACGATAACTTGGAGGGGAAAGGCCCAGGAGCTGGACTCGCAATCGCGACAGCAAGTTTGAAACATCAAAAGACAGTGGCTCCTGATCGATGGAATGCGTCTTTCCTGCAGCTGAGAAAAGTGTTGACGGACTCAGAGATATCAGAGCTCATCACCTGGCACCTCACAGAGAGAGAAACCCCATCACTAGGGAAACGAGTCCTGGGATCCCTCAGGACACTCCACCAAAGATTCCCCATCCGACCCAACCCGGCAACTCCACGGAGTGCCTACGGCGGGGACCAAGAAGATATGCGCGTGTGTATGTGTGGTATCGACACCTATACCTAGGTAGACATCCGTACAAACAGAATGATAGAACTCTCTGTCTGTGTGCCTACACCTGTATCTATTCAGGTGCGCGTGTGCGCACGCGCATGCAGACACACACACACACACACACACACACACACACACACACCACACCACACCCACCACACCCACCCACCCCCCCCCCACACACACACAAATGGGACTCAACCACCAGAAGGGAATAAAATCTCACAGTCTGCAGGAACTTGGAGAGATCTTTAGAAAGGCTATTATGCTAAATGAAGCACCTCAGATCAGTCGTTTCCATGCAGAATCTACCAAAGGATACACCGTGAACAGAACAGAACAAATCAGAAGCAGGCTCATAGATACCGTAAAGGAACACATGGGTGGTGGCCAGAGGAGGGAGGGGGTGACGCGGTGGCGTGGGTGGGTGGGGAGGGGGAGAGAATGAGTGAGTGCCACTGGTGACGGAGACAGACGAAGCGGTGCAGCCTTCCACGGATGAAATCAATGAGTCACCGGCACGTCATGACACCAAATGCCATCTGCCGTGACACCAAGTGGTGACGGACAGTCACTCACGAGATGTATCCTGGTGATCGCTGTGTCCTTCCTGCGCTACACTGAAACATCGTCTGTACACCTGAAAATTAATGGGGGAACAACAACAGCAACAAAAACAAAACAAGGAAAGAAGGAAGGGAGGGAGGGAGGGAGGGAGGAAGGAAGGCAGGCAAAAGAAAACGTTGTCAGTCAGTTAGACGTCAATTTGAGAAGAGTGGGACTGAGAGGGGTGGGGGAGAGAAACTAGGGTGAGGAGGAGGAGGAACAGGAGCAGGAGCAGGAGGAGGAGGAGGAAGAAAAGGACCAAGTGCCTTGAGGGGGAGAGGGAGATAAAGGATCCAAAGAGTGGACAGGACGGTCAGGTCAGTGCCATAGGGAAAGGAAACGAAGCCAAGGAACACATTCCCAACGGTGGTTTTCTTCAGTCCAAGATCAAGATGTGTATCAAGATGTGCTATCGCACAGTGTCCTTCCTCCAGCACAGAGGGACACACAGGCCTCACTTGGCGAGGCAGTTCAGGATAACCCTGAACGCTGAAGCTGAAAAAAGAAGCCGTCACGTTCATCCATGGCTGAAAAGTACCATGGTCCTACGACATGACATTCAAAAATCCTACCAAACCATTGAAAGACTCTCTCACTCACTCGCCATTAAAAATGTAGAGAACAGAAAAGGAGCGAAACGATGGTGGGTGGGTGGATGGATGGGTGGATGGATGGATTTCCATGATAGTCTGATTATGGAACACACTGACAGAAAAGCATCCGATTCACTTCTGTAAAGAATCTGTCTTGCCTTCCCGGCCTGGTGTCTTTCGTATGTCTGGATGATTCCCTCCCCCACCCCCACTCCCAGCTTTAAGGTCAGCCTCCAAAACGAAGCCCTGTGTGCTCTCAAGGTCCCGCCGGAACTCTCTCTTCGGAGCGCCCTTCTGAAGGGGGACGTTTTCACCCACGTCATCGCCCTGAGACAGCTTCAGCCTGTCCCTCCCCTCCCCCCACCGCCGCCTGCCTCCCTCCTGCTCCTCTTCCTCCTCCTCTTCCTCCTCCTCTGAACTCTTGGGCTTCTCCTCTCACTGGCCTCTCATCCCACACGGTGGCAGTGTCGGCCCAGGTATGCTCAGGTGTTTCCTAACCGCATCCAAGTGGACTTCCACTGTTTCTCGGCTGCGTCGTTCTGGGACCATTTCTTCCTGGCCTTTTCCACGGGTGGGGGAGACCTGGACGGGCCGGGCCCAGGCGGGGCGGGGGTGGGGGTGAGGGAGCGTGCATGTGGGGGGAAGGGTGGGGGCAGAGAGGAGGAGGAGGAGGAGGCCGGGGGGGGGGGGGGGGGGGAAGGGGGGGGGAGGGGGAACACAACTCCCCAGTGCCAGTGCGTGCCTATGGCCTGGAAAACAGATCACACGCCAGGCTAGCTCCGAAAAAGGGGATCGGTCATGAGACCGACCGGGCACGTGTGTTCTTTGCAGAGTCCCTGCAGATCGAACAGGCAGGGGCAAATTTTGGGCTTCCCACAGTTAGAACTGTTCAGCCATTGTAGAAACAGGCGTCGTCTGAAACACCGGGGTTAGGCTCTCGGCGCGATGTCCACAAGCCGTGGCCATTGAAATGTGTGCACACTGGAGCCGCCATGCAGAGGGAGATCTCATCCGGCTCCATGTGTTCTTCCAGTGAATAGGCCGGGATCTCAGGAAGAACAGACATCCAGAGAGTTGAGTGAATCTGACCGTCACGCTTTCAGAATTCAAGTGAACTAGAAAGGAGGTTCACTCACATGTGAGTTTGTCTTTCCATAGGCTGAATCCTCTCTTTGAGCAGATTAGGGTTCCGGGGGCAAAATGGAGCAGAGAGGACAGAGAGTTCCCTTAGGTCCCCTGCTCCTCCCGCAACGGCCTTAGGAACATCCTGCCCCAGAGGAGTGTGCCGGCCACAACCCACACGGAGACGTCAGTGTCAGTCATCCTCGTCCAGAGTCCCCCGTCTGCCCTCGCCTTCATGCCTGCCTGGCATTGTCCATTCTATAGGTTTGTATCGAACCTGCCCGGAGCCCAGTGGCATCTTCCCTGATCGGGGATCGATCGAAAACACCCCTGTCCCCTGCCTCATCGGCAGGTGGATTCTTAACCACTGGACCACCAGGCAGGGAAGTCCCTTCACAGCCTTCTAAAATCATCTACCCTGAAACATGAAATATTGTCATCCGAATCATTGGACCATCACGACTGAAATGAAGGAAAATATGTTCGTTAAAGAAAGCCTCAACTCCTCAGTGCTTGCCTTAGAACCACAAAGGCATCTCTCTCTCTCTCTCTCTCTCTCTCTCTCTGTCTCTCTGTCTCTCTCTGTCTCTCTCTCTCTCTGTCTCTCTGTCTCTCTCTGTCTCTCTCTCTGTCTCTCTCTCTCTCTCTCTCTCTCTCTCTCTCTCTCTCTCTCTCTCTCTCTCTCACACACGCTCCATAGTCCGAAGGAAACCAACTTCTGTGTTTATCCATCCCACTTGTTGTGTCTGTTGTGCCTTCGCTAGTCAAAGAAGCTGATCTAATGTGGAATCCGATGTCTTCTTCTCTAGGACACTTCGAAAAGGAGCAAGAGTGCCAGTTTGTGAGAACCGAAGGCCAAACCGGCGTGATGTAACCCGGCGATGTGTGTGGTCAGAGGCCCATCTAGATTCGCACTCCAGTTCACGGAGGGGAGCGGTGGGAACAGGAGTGTGGACCCTTCCCACTCCCCCACTGAACATCTGTCCCGTGGAAGGGGTATAGGAACCTCATGACCTGACCCACGTGGTGAACAGTCGCCAAAGACAAAGAATTCCTACAGCCAGACGTTTGCAACCACGAACCCTGTCCCTCCATCACCTGACCTTTCAGAATGCTACGTGGAACCCTTTCAAGAAGCTTGGGGCAGAAAAAAAAAAAAAAAAAAAGAAGCAGCAGCAGCAGCAGCTGGGGGCTTGGAGGTATGGACCCCTGAATTCTCCTCGCTCGGCCCTCCCTGCAAGAAAACGTTGTGTGCTTGCCTGCGCCCCACATGCCAACTTTTCGGGGGATCGGACCTCCCAGGGTGCCCCTGCACCAGGCACCCTGCCTGCGTGCGACATCCCAAGAGATCCTATGGAGAAACATCTCCGGCCACTCACATGACATCTGCATCGCTGGCAAGTGACCCTTCAGACCTCCACATAGATACGTGAGCACAAACGCTCCTTCACAATCTGGGACACCTCGTAGGCTGTGTGAGCTCCTCTGGTTCAGCACTCCCTCGACTTGGCTGTGGTTTTGGTTCTGTTCTGCTCTGTTCTGTGTTTGCTTTCTGACCCGCGTGATCTCTCTGGATAGGGCACCCCCAATCAAAGCGAAAATAAATCGAGTCTGTGTGAATACTATTCATGCATCAAGCGGGGATATCAACGACCTCTATGTGGATCCATAAAAATGGCCGTGTGGTGTTCAGGAGGATCATTCTGTGTTTTCTGGGTGCACTATTTGCTGTCCATTATTTCACGTGCCTTTTGGGCATGGCTGATGGAGACGGACACGAAGCAGCAGGGCGGCAATCTGGCATCTCGGCCTAGAGCGGTTTCCCAAGTGACATCTCAGAACAGGGGCTGAGAAGGCCATGGCCACCCCTCCACGGGGCCCCCTCGGTGGCCGGAGGGTGGGGGTGGGAGTGGGGCTGGCGTTGTGGAGACGAGACGGGGGGTGGGGGGGGTGGGGAGTTGGTGGTGGTGGTGGTGGTGGTGGTGGTAGTGGTGGTGTAGAGCTGGGCTAGGGGTTGGGGGCGTGCGAGGCGAGGGGACCGGTCCAGGTCCCCCTGAGAAGTGAAAAGTGAAGGCTAGTTCTCTCCCACTGAGAACTTCCTTCCTTCACGCATGTGAGAGGAGCAAGTTTCTCTCCGATCCACGGCCCTGCATCGTTTTCGCCCTGTTCAAAAAAAAAAAAAAAAAACGGACAAAAACGTATTTGTTTATCTTGGCTTGTTTTCTGGCCCAGGCCAAAGACCTCTTTGAGAGTGTCCAAAGGATCTGACAGGATGGGAGGGTGCAGGTCAATCCATGTGTCAAGAAGAGATCCAGGGACTCTCTCACAGCTGTGACTCGGGCCTTTTTCAGAAACAGGCCAATTTTGATGACTCCCTGGACAAGGGAGTCACCCCAGAAGTTTCCTTGAGGGGACCGAGTTGCAGGAGTCGGGGGCATGGCCCCGCCGCCGCCGCCAGAGGGCCTCCTCAGCCCGGCAGGCCGGCCTGCAGGCAGGCAGGCAGGCAGGCAGGCAGGCAGACAGGCAGGGGCTATTGTCTGTGGGCCCCACCCCCACCCTCCCCCTGCAGGGCCTCGTCAGATAGCTTCATTCAAATGCAGAAAGCTTTCCAGTCAAGTCAGAGCCTTTGACTTTGCCTCGAGCTTCTCTCTATTGAATGGTGATCCGCCCCACCCCCATTTCTCCATTTCTCCACCTTGAGGCTGCCCCTTGGGCACTGCGTGGAGGAAGGGGGCTAGGGGTGGGGCGGGAGGCTGAGGGACAAACTCACCTTGTGTCAGGCCAAAGAAGTCTCTTCCTTTTCGTAACCCAGGAAACCCCACTCATGCATGTGAGGATCACAGACGTGCGTTGAAGCAGCCATCATCACTTGACATCTTCCTCCGTGGAAGGAGGTTTTCATTCCTGCCTGCCTTCAGAGAGACAGAGAAGGAGGGAGGGGCGGAGCGTTCCTCTGGCGCTGGCCGGTTCTTGGTTCTTAAGTTACTTGAGTCCAAAACACTCCACAAGACATGGAGGTTCATGTGAGGTGGGGTGGGGTGGGGTTGGCGGCCTGCTCTGGACCCCAGCAGTTCCCTCCTCTGACACTTCCCTGAAACCCATGAAAAGCTGAACTGGTGACTGTGTGTGTGAGTGCATGCATGTACGCGTGTACGTGAGAAACGGCGCGTGTGCGTGTGCATGGACCTGAGAGAGAAGTCCCGCCCCCCTCAAAAAAAAGGGGGGGGGGGGAGAAAGGGGGAAACAACAACAATAACAACAACAACAACAAATCCAGAAGGAAAGAAGGAAGGAACGAGGGAAGGACCAAATAGGTTAGTTAGTACGGGCCTCCATGTCGTGGAAAGAGTTTCTGAGCACAGATCCTCCGTTCAGTGAAACACTTATCGTATCTCCTCTCAGGAGGCTGTGAGGTCGACAGACAGGTTCGGGAAAGCAGGCCTGGGGTGCAAGCAATCAGGTAATTTTTTTCCTCAGAGGCACTTGTAGGGAAAGCAAAGAAACACACCGGTTCATCCCTGGAGTGGATTCATTCGAAACCAGTCGGTGGAGGGGGAGTCAGTCAAGGAGATGTCTAGACGTCAGAGTTGGGTACTGGAGCGGGTTGCCATGTCCTTCTCCAGGAGACCTTCCTGGCCCGGGGATGGAACCCGGGTCTCCTGCATGAAGCAGGCAGACTCTTGACCGTGTGAGCCAGCGGGGAAGCTCTGTCAGAAATGTTCACCAAGTCCTCTAGCTTCCATCCGCAGGGCTTCAGGCACAGGGCCTTTTGAGTTCTCCGTCAGCAGGGCAAGAGAACATGGGACATGTTTCCCCCCAGAGAGGGTTGCCCCCAGATATCGGAGGCCACTCGGAAAACTTCAGGACCCACTCCCCCTCTCGGGTGAAGAGCCACACGCAAAGAAAGGAACAAACACACGTAGCACGGGACTCTCCCATCCAGAAGTGTGTATCCCCCGCTTCACGGAAACATCCTCCGGGCCCCTAAGGAACGTGTGGAAAAAATCACTCTATCGCCAAGGAGATAAGAGCCCTCGCTGAGAGCTTCTGAAGTCTGGAAGGACCAGGTAGAGGGAAAAACAGAAACGATTGCATTCTGCTGATAGGGGTAGTGTATGAAGTGACCAAAGGGGCTGTCCCTCTTTCAAAATTCGCATTGTAAACATTGTGTCCTTTGGGTCCTCTGTTTTTGCTTTGTGTGTGGGAAGCAACAGATTGAACGGTAGGGTCCTTTTCTTATTTATTTTATTTTTATTTATTTACTTAGCCCGCCCGCCCATCCCTCCATCTTCTCTCTGTCTCTCTCGCTTTTCATTCAGGTTAGGGAATTAAAAAACAGAACAAAACAAAACAAAGCAAGCAAGCAAGCAAGCAAGCAAGCAAGCAAGCAAGCAAACAACAACAACAACAACAACAACAACAACAACAACCCGGTATTTCTGCAGGTCAGGAAGCAACAGTTAGAAGTAGACATGGAACACAACAGAGTGGTTCCAAAGAGGGAAAGGAGTCCATCAAGGCTGTTATGTGGTCACCTTGCTTATCCAGCTTACATGCTGAGTGAGTACACATCATGAGAAACGCTGGGTGGGATGAAGCACAAGCTGGAATCGAGGTTGCCCGGAGAAGTACCAATCCCCTCAGATATGCAAATGACACCACCCTTATGGCAGAAATGAAGTATCGAGTGGGTTTACCAAGTCGTGTTCGTTTCAGGTTTTCAGATTCTTTTCCCTTAGAGGTTAATGCAAAGTCATAAGTCTACTCTCCTGGGCTGCATAGTGGGGTGCTTGTTTTGTGTGTGTGTGTGTGTGTGTGTGTGTGTGTGTGTGTGTGTGTGTGTGTGTGTGTGTGTGTTTTGTTTGTTTGTTTTTTTACTACCTGCCCTGTAAGCACTTTGATGGGTGCTTGTTGATTGTCTTGATGTACCGTTTATATGTGCACGTGTTCAACCGGACCTCCTAAGTTCACAGTCCTGCTCCTCCCTCCTCCACCCCCCCCACCCCGATCGATCCTCGCTTCGTCAAGAAGTCAGGCATCCCACCTTTAGCATCCTACTCCTTCCTCATTTCCTCCCACCCCATGGAAGAAGTCATTCCTCCAGTTTTTCCATCGGTTCTCTACACCTCGCCTGATGATGGCAGGTGACTGGAAGACTGACAGATGTGAAGAGTTTTGCAAGAGCCTTGGGTGAAGGCTCCTAGGATTGGCTCGGGGAAGTGGGTGGCGTGTCACTCACTAGAGACTGTGGAAGGTATGCCCCAAGTGGCAAACACCGTTGCTTTCAGTTGTTGTCGGTTTGCTCGTCTGCAGCGAGGGATGGAAGGAAGGCTTCCACCTTCCACGGAGAAAGCTATATACCTAGCGTACCAAGGAGGTTTGACCACCCCCTAGGTTACAGGCGTGACAGGTCAGAGTGTAGAAATCGTCATGTCAAGGGTGTATTAACAACAGGCAGGCTCATCTTAAAGGCACTCCTGTCCTGTGAAGGTGGAGGGAGGGGCGGGAGGGGCATAGGGACGATGAGGAAGGGAAGGAGAAAGCGAGGAACACGAACACGAACACACACACTGTGTGTGTGTGTGTGTGTGTGTGTGTGTGTGTGTGTGTGGTGTGGTGTGTCTGTGGCATGCGCAGGTGTTGCGTGTGTGGTGTGTGGGGGGGAGTGTGTTGTGTGTGCTGTGTGGGGGCATAGTGTGTGTGGGTATGTGTGGGGTGTGTGGGGTGTGCCTCTGGGTGGTGCGAGTGTGAGAGGGGGCGGGCAGAGAGACACAGCCAGGCAAAGAACAACACAGAGTGTGTGCATGGGTGTGTGTCTGGCTGTGTCCCTCTGCCCGCCCGCTCTCACACTCGCACCACCCGGAGGCACATCCCACGCATACCCACACACCCCGCGCTCCCCGCACCCACACTCACCCCGCACTCCCCGCCCCCACACCCCCCCACCACAATCCCCCCCACACCCGCGCCCCACACCACACACGCGAAGGACAACACAGAGTGTGTGTGTGTGTGTGG
>NC_083698.1:114446459-114448959 GCF_033118175.1 Dama dama | reverse complement strand
CCGGCCGGCTGGTCGACCCGGAGCTCCGTCGGCCCGGCGTCCAAGTGGGCCACGCCACACACGCCACACACGCTACCACCCCCGTCCCTGTCACCACCTTTCAACATACTAGGAGAAACCCCTTTTGTGACCCCGTGCAACGTACAGTAACAGGACAAACAAAAGACACACACACACACACACACACACACACACACACACACCTTCATGTTGAAGGTAGCCCTGTGTGTGTGTGTGCGTGCGTGCGAAATAAAAGACGCACACACCATGCGGACGCACGCACGCACGCACGCACACACACACACACACACACACACACCCCTTCATGTTGAAGGTACCCCTGTGTGTGTGTGTGTGTGTGTGTGTGCGCGCGCGTGCGAGACAAAAGACACACACACCATGCACGCGCGGGCGCGCACACCCCTTCATGTTGAAAGTACCCCTCCGTATTATGGCAGTGAAACAAAAAGGAAAGGCACACACCCATCACCCACATAACCGCGATGAAAAAACTCCACGCATCTTAAAAAGAAACCGCAAACGCCAGAGAACGGGTCGTACTGGCGACTCCGCCCGCCCAGGTCAATTCGACCCGTGAACGCAAGGCCATACAGCAGTCCATTGGGGCGAAGCCAAGCAAAGCCGGGCCAGCTGGTCGACCCGCCGCTCCCTCCACCCGGAGGCCAAGTGGGCCCCGGGCGGCTGGTCGACCCGGAGCTCCGTCGGCCCAGCATCCAAGTGGGCCACGCCACACACGCCACCACCTCCGTTCTTGTCACTACCTTTCAACATACCAGGAGAAACCCCTTTTGTGACCCTGACAACGGCTGTTTTGAGAAAAGCACCGTACAGCAACAGGACAAACAAAAAAACGCACACACTATGTGCACGCGCGCGTACGTACACACACACACACACACACACACACACACACACACACACACACACACACACACACACACACACACACACACACACACCCCTCCCCCTTCATGTTGAAAGTACCCCTCCGTATTATGGCAGTGAAACAAAAAGGAAAGGCACACACCCATCACCCACATAACCGCAATGAAAAAAACTCCACGCATCTTAAAAAGAAAACGCAAACGCCAGAGAACGGGTCTTACTGGCGACTCCGGGCGCCGAGGTCAATTCAGCCCGGGAAGGCAAGACCACACAACAGCCCATTGAGCCGAAGCCAAGCAAAGCCGGGCCAGCTGGTCGACCCGCCGCTCCCTCGACCCAGAGCCCAAGTGCGCCGCGGCCGGCTGGTCGACCCGCGGCTCCCTCGGCCCGCAGCCCAAGTGCGCCGCGGCCGGCTGGTCGACCCGCCGCTCCCTCGACCCAGAGCCCAAGTGCGCCCCGGCCGGCTGGTCGACCCGCGGCTCCCTCGGCCCGCAGCCCAAGTGCGCCGCGGCCGGCTGGTCGACCCGCCGCTCCCTCGACCCAGAGCCCAA
Source organism: Dama dama (assembly GCF_033118175.1). Taxonomy (NCBI): domain Eukaryota; kingdom Metazoa; phylum Chordata; class Mammalia; order Artiodactyla; family Cervidae; genus Dama; species Dama dama. The sequence goes on along the minus strand of NC_083698.1, from coordinate 114,447,502 downwards.
GTGCGCCCCGGCCGGCTGGTCGACCCGCGGCTCCCTCGGCCCGCAGCCCAAGTGCGCCCCGGCCGGCTGGTCGACCCGCGGCTCCCTCGGCCCGCAGCCCAAGTGCGCCCCGGCCGGCTGGTCGACCCGCGGCTCCCTCGGCCCGCAGCCCAAGTGCGCCCCGGCCGGCTGGTCGACCCGCCGCTCCCTCGGCCCGCAGCCCAAGTGCGCCGCGGCCGGCTGGTCGACCCGCCGCTCCCTCGGCCCGCAGCCCAAGTGCGCCGCGGCCGGCTGGTCGACCCGCCGCTCCCTCGGCCCGCAGCCCAAGTGCGCCGCGGCCGGCTGGTCGACCCGCCGCTCCCTCGACCCAGAGCCCAAGTGCGCCCCGGCCGGCTGGTCGACCCGCGGCTCCCTCGGCCCGCAGCCCAAGTGCGCCCCGGCCGGCTGGTCGACCCGCGGCTCCCTCGGCCCGCAGCCCAAGTGCGCCCCGGCCGGCTGGTCGACCCGCGGCTCCCTCGGCCCGCAGCCCAAGTGCGCCCCGGCCGGCTGGTCGACCCGCCGCTCCCTCGGCCCGCAGCCCAAGTGCGCCGCGGCCGGCTGGTCGACCCGCCGCTCCCTCGGCCCGCAGCCCAAGTGCGCCCCGGCCGGCTGGTCGACCCGCCGCTCCCTCGGCCCGCAGCCCAAGTGCGCCGCGGCCGGCTGGTCGACCCGCCGCTCCCTCGGCCCGCAGCCCAAGTGCGCCGCGGCCGGCTGGTCGACCCGCCGCTCCCTCGGCCCGCAGCCCAAGTGCGCCGCGGCCGGCTGGTCGACCCGCCGCTCCCTCGGCCCGCAGCCCAAGTGCGCCGCGGCCGGCTGGTCGACCCGCCGCTCCCTCGGCCCGCAGCCCAAGTGCGCCGCGGCCGGCTGGTCGACCCGCCGCTCCCTCGACCCAGAGCCCAAGTGCGCCCCGGCCGGCTGGTCGACCCGCGGCTCCCTCGGCCCGCAGCCCAAGTGCGCCCCGGCCGGCTGGTCGACCCGCGGCTCCCTCGGCCCGCAGCCCAAGTGCGCCCCGGCCGGCTGGTCGA
>NC_083698.1:114283959-114433959 GCF_033118175.1 Dama dama | reverse complement strand
CGGCGGGACCCTCCCCCAACTCAGAGGGGGGAGGCGCGGGCCGCAGTAGGCAACAAAAGCAGCACACGGCCCCACCGCGGGGCCGGCGCACCCATCACACCCCTTCCCCACAGAGGGGAGGGGGGGTTTTCTGCCCACGTGCTCTGGCAGTCGCCACGGTGGCCACTGCGCACTTGGGAGGGGCAGCAGCTGGGGGGTCCGGTACCCCAAGGCTCCCTCGCGGATCGCTAGAGAAGGCTTTCTCACCGAGGGCGCACCGTCCCTCACCCAAATCGTCTCTCCTTCGGGCCCACGGAGGCACACCAGGAGCCGCCACTCAACTGGGCGGGAGGGGTCTGCGGCATAGGTAAGCGGGCCACCACACAGGAGCGTGTGCGCGGGTCAGGGCCCCCTGGCAAGGCCTCACCCGTCAGCCGCCACAACGAGGGGAGCACACAATGCTTCTCTTACCGTCTCGACCCCCCCCCATGGGACACACGCACACCACCGTGGCGGGGACCCGAGGAGGACACAGGGTTAAGGGAAAACGACACCACCACTCGGCCTCGGGCACCTGAGGGACGACCTGGAGCACTCCAGGGGCACCACCGAGGGTCCAACGAGGCATGCTCACACACCCATGCGGGGGGCGCGCGGCATGGCAGCGGCACAGCCCTCCCCACCGCAGGGAGGGCCGCTCGCAGGGAGCACGCCAGGAAGGCGAAGCAAGCGCATCTGCTGTGTCCAAAGCCCAACGGCCCCCACTAGGCACCCCAAGGCGGGGGACGGGAGACCGAAGGTCAGGGCCGGAGGCCACACCCCAACCCCTGCCTTCCTCACCCTGCCCGACGGGCAAGGGGGAAAGACAGGCGAGGGGCCCCGCGGACAGACCGAGAAGAGCGGACACGTTCACTGGGAACGCCCGTCCCTCGTCCGGCACGGCTTAGGCCCGGCCCGGGAGAGCACGACCACACCACATCAATCAGTTGAGCCAAGGTGGAGGGTGGGGCGGGGGGGGGAGAGAAGGCAGGGAGAAGGCACAGGCGAGGACAGTCACCAGAGGGGCCCGCTTTAAACCTCACCGGCAACCTCCCCCCCCCGTCCCTGCCCACAACCTCACACCTCAGGCGAGGGCGGCCAACGACCCCAGGAGGAGAACACCTGACACGTGGCACGGAGCCTACAGGGCTGGGGTCGTCCCAGCCACCACCGGGTGCCCGCAGCGGGGAGCGCAGGGCCAAAGACCCACACCGCCTTGCCCCACCGCCCTCGGGTCGCCCAGAGGCGGCACCACGAGCTGGGTCGGCCAGACAACACCACACAGGAGAGCTGGCGCACAGGCCCAGGCGGGCGGCTCCAGCAGCAAAGGCCGAACCAGGCGCCAGCTGGCGGCCCACAGGCCCAGAGCCCCGCGTGCATCCAGAGACCCAAAGTCCTCGGTGGCAGACACCAAAGGAGACCGTGTCAGCACTTACCTGGTGGCAAAAAATACCTATTTTGGGCGACAAAATGACAGCAGACGACAGCGGGGCCCATCTACAACTCGCAAGGAGGGACCCCGGAACCTTGACCCGGCCACCTGTCCCCAGCACTACCCCATGAACACCAGGCCTGGAGCTCTCGGGGGCCATCTGGTCGACTTGGGGGGGGAGGGGGAGGGGAGGGGGCCGCGTGGTGGCAAAAGTTGGGGCGCGGACGCCAAGGGAGAGGGAGCTGGCCGGAGACTCCCTCCCCGCTTCGCCCACACGGGTAGGCGTACCGGTCCGTCCGAGTCTCCGAACGGGGATTTGACTTCGATGTGCATAAAGAAAAAAGAAGAAAGAACCGTCAGCGGGGCGCCTCCAACAAGACGAGCGGGCCCCGACCAGGGCCCACGCCCGGGGCCCAGACCGTCCTACACAGGGCACCCAGGACGGCTCGAGCCGGTCCCCACCCACCTCCTGACTGACCGGGATTCAGGGAGTTGGGGAGGGGTGAGAAAAAGTCGCGTCCGACGACCGAGACCCACGAGGGCACGCTGAAGGGTCGAGCGCGCCCTCCCCGGCCACCCGCGGAAGCAGGGCCCGGTCCATCCACGTCTCCGGACCTATCGGGACTTGGAGAAAAGAAAAGGCATGCGTGCCGGGAGACGCCTCAGGCGACCGGACCCCACCGGGGGACCGCACACGCGCCCGCGCCGGCCGTCCTCTCCGGGTCACCCCTCACGACTCCGGCGGGCGGGTCCCCACCTCCGGAGTGCGACGCGGAAAACACCTCGGTCAGAGAGAACCCGAGGGCCCGGACCCAGCCGCGCCCTCCGCCGACCTCCACGCCACAGTCCGGGCCGGTCCCCACCTCCGGAGCGGGGCCGAGGGCGAAGCAAACGCTCCTGAGGGCGACCCGGGAGGAGGCAGGACCGCCGAGTCCGAGTCCAGGCGCTCCGGGCAGGGAAGACCCTCTCCCTGCCCACCTCGGCGGTCCGGCCCAGGTAGGGCCCGGCCGGTCCGTCTCCACGGCCGGAGGGGCACGGGGAGATGCTGGTCGACCCGACCAGGCCGCCCCAGAGCCCGGATCTGGAGCGCCGCGACGGTCACCCTCCCCAGAAACCTAGAGAACCAATCTCCGGCGACAGCAGGACGTCCCTAGGCCTCGGTGTCACCGGGACTGTCACCGCCAGCATAGCCGGTCTCTGAGAGCACTGCCTCGGGCCCGGCGGCTGAGTCACAATCCTCCTGCAGGTCTCGCCGAAGCTCCGGAGGGGAGGGACAATATAAAAGCGGCCGCCAGGTGGCTCCTGACAACCGGCTCGACCGTCCCGAGGACGGGTCGCTGTCGCCGGCCGCCGAGGAGCCATCGCGCCGGCCGCCCAAACGCCCGAGCTCGGGCCGGAGCCTCCTCCGCCTCCGAGCCACGCGACGCGACGCGACCCCGGCCGCAGAGGAAGGGAGAGGAGCGGGGAACTATCTCCTCAGGAGGCTGCCCCGAAGGAGACGCGCTCCCCCGCCCACGCGATTCCAGGGTGGTGGGGGGACATTCCACGGAGACGCCGGCGGCGGGGGCTCGGGGGCCGAGAGAGGGGCACCAGTGACATCCCGGGCTCCCCCGGACCCCCTCCCCCCAAAAGAGGGAGTGAGAGAGAGAGGGAGGGAGGGAGGGAGGGAGGGACGGAGGGACGGAGGGACGGAGGGGAGGAGGGAGGGACCGACCGGCAAAGTGAAACCAGGCAAGCGCTGCTCGGAGAACAAAGCAGGACTTTCGAAAGCAGACACAGACACAGACACGCAAGCCCAGGAGCAAGAAAGGAAACGAAGGAGACACTCGGACCCCCAACAAGAGAAAACAAAACTCAACCTGGGTAGAGACCGTGACCAAGTCCAAAGACAACAAACACAAGCAAGCGCGGGTGGGTGGGGAAAGTGCACTTGAGGTCAGGAGAACGTGGATTTCAAGATCACTGGCCACAAACACCGGAAAGGCGGGCGGCCGGGCGGTCTGGGGTGGCAGGGCTGCGGGGGTGGGGTTGAGGGGCGTGGTGGGGAGGACCGAGTCAATAGGGATCCACTAAATAAGCCCCGGATTCCATGACAACAGCCAAGTCAATGAATGCATAACTTTTTGAAGTAGAACCGAAACCAAATGAAACAAAACCACCAGGCAGGAAAGGCAAGTCGTGGAACTGCTCTGGCAGCTTAAAAGTCAGAGGGAGGGAGGGAGGGAGGGAGGGAGGGAGGGGGAGAGAGAGAGGCAGAGAGAGAGAGAGAGACAGACAGAGAGAGAGACAGAGAGAGAGAGAGAAACGGAGAGGTAGAGAGAGAGAGAGAGAGCGCGCGCACATGTGCATATACGCATGTACATATGTATACGGACACATATTCGCATCTATATATACGTGCACACATGCGTATAAACAAGTACGTACGAAGGGCATGCATGCTCACGTACACGCATGTGTCTGTGCGTGCACGTATATGCCTAGGCATTTAAAGTGTGCATGTATGCTTGCGTGTATATACGTATGCACAGGCATCTATACACATACGTACACGGATATGCACGCGCATGAATACACATGCTCATATGTGCCTATACATAGATATACACACCTACATTGAAATAAACACGGGCGTATAAACGCATATAGATGCACACGTGTGTGTGCGTGTGTGTGCGTGTGATGTATACGCACAGGTGTGTGTGTGTGTACGCATGTGCGGACACGTACGTGCATGCTTACATATGCGCACATATCCGCCTGTGTATATGCACACGTGTATGTACACGCGTATGCATACATATGTACGCATACCTAGACGTCTACATGTAGCGTATATACGTCCACACAGACGTACGGCTGTATATGTGTATACATATACACACATGTATGTGTAAGTGAACATACACGCATATACGTAGGTACAGTTGCAAGTGTGTGTATAGAGTGCATATACACAGATTGATGTGCATAGATGCACACACACGCGTATACGCATATGCATACGCGCGTATGTATACATACACGTACGTATTAGTCATCGTACATGTGCCTATGTGCATACATACGCATGTGTCTGCGTAGATGTCTACGTGCGCGCGTGTGTGTATACATATAGGCGTCAGACAACTGAACCTCCAAAAGAGAAACAATCCCCGATGAGCGAAGTCGGCAGGAGGCCCGAACAGACACCTTCATTCAAAATAAAGGTAGAACAGACAGACACTCAGAAGCACAAGGTAGAAAACAAATCAATGGCGGGGCTGGGCTGGGCTGGGGCTGCTGGGGGTGGGGGCGGGCTCACGGAAGCACCCCGGGGCGTTTATCTGGACAACGATAACTTGGAGGGGAAAGGCCCAGGAGCTGGACTCGCAATCGCGACAGCAAGTTTGAAACATCAAAAGACAGTGGCTCCTGATCGATGGAATGCGTCTTTCCTGCAGCTGAGAAAAGTGTTGACGGACTCAGAGATATCAGAGCTCATCACCTGGCACCTCACAGAGAGAGAAACCCCATCACTAGGGAAACGAGTCCTGGGATCCCTCAGGACACTCCACCAAAGATTCCCCATCCGACCCAACCCGGCAACTCCACGGAGTGCCTACGGCGGGGACCAAGAAGATATGCGCGTGTGTATGTGTGGTATCGACACCTATACCTAGGTAGACATCCGTACAAACAGAATGATAGAACTCTCTGTCTGTGTGCCTACACCTGTATCTATTCAGGTGCGCGTGTGCGCACGCGCATGCAGACACACACACACACACACACACACACACACACACACACACACCACACCACACCCACCACACCCACCCACCCCCCCCACACACACACACAAATGGGACTCAACCACCAGAAGGGAATAAAATCTCACAGTCTGCAGGAACTTGGAGAGATCTTTAGAAAGGCTATTATGCTAAATGAAGCACCTCAGATCAGTCGTTTCCATGCAGAATCTACCAAAGGATACACCGTGAACAGAACAGAACAAATCAGAAGCAGGCTCATAGATACCGTAAAGGAACACATGGGTGGTGGCCAGAGGAGGGAGGGGGTGACGCGGTGGCGTGGGTGGGTGGGGAGGGGGAGAGAATGAGTGAGTGCCACTGGTGACGGAGACAGACGAAGCGGTGCAGCCTTCCACGGATGAAATCAATGAGTCACCGGCACGTCATGACACCAAATGCCATCTGCCGTGACACCAAGTGGTGACGGACAGTCACTCACGAGATGTATCCTGGTGATCGCTGTGTCCTTCCTGCGCTACACTGAAACATCGTCTGTACACCTGAAAATTAATGGGGGAACAACAACAGCAACAAAAACAAAACAAGGAAAGAAGGAAGGGAGGGAGGGAGGGAGGGAGGAAGGAAGGCAGGCAAAAGAAAACGTTGTCAGTCAGTTAGACGTCAATTTGAGAAGAGTGGGACTGAGAGGGGTGGGGGAGAGAAACTAGGGTGAGGAGGAGGAGGAACAGGAGCAGGAGCAGGAGGAGGAGGAGGAAGAAAAGGACCAAGTGCCTTGAGGGGGAGAGGGAGATAAAGGATCCAAAGAGTGGACAGGACGGTCAGGTCAGTGCCATAGGGAAAGGAAACGAAGCCAAGGAACACATTCCCAACGGTGGTTTTCTTCAGTCCAAGATCAAGATGTGTATCAAGATGTGCTATCGCACAGTGTCCTTCCTCCAGCACAGAGGGACACACAGGCCTCACTTGGCGAGGCAGTTCAGGATAACCCTGAACGCTGAAGCTGAAAAAAGAAGCCGTCACGTTCATCCATGGCTGAAAAGTACCATGGTCCTACGACATGACATTCAAAAATCCTACCAAACCATTGAAAGACTCTCTCACTCACTCGCCATTAAAAATGTAGAGAACAGAAAAGGAGCGAAACGATGGTGGGTGGGTGGATGGATGGGTGGATGGATGGATTTCCATGATAGTCTGATTATGGAACACACTGACAGAAAAGCATCCGATTCACTTCTGTAAAGAATCTGTCTTGCCTTCCCGGCCTGGTGTCTTTCGTATGTCTGGATGATTCCCTCCCCCACCCCCACTCCCAGCTTTAAGGTCAGCCTCCAAAACGAAGCCCTGTGTGCTCTCAAGGTCCCGCCGGAACTCTCTCTTCGGAGCGCCCTTCTGAAGGGGGACGTTTTCACCCACGTCATCGCCCTGAGACCGCTTCAGCCTGTCCCTCCCCTCCCCCCACCGCCGCCTGCCTCCCTCCTGCTCCTCTTCCTCCTCCTCTTCCTCCTCCTCTGAACTCTTGGGCTTCTCCTCTCACTGGCCTCTCATCCCACACGGTGGCAGTGTCGGCCCAGGTATGCTCAGGTGTTTCCTAACCGCATCCAAGTGGACTTCCACTGTTTCTCGGCTGCGTCGTTCTGGGACCATTTCTTCCTGGCCTTTTCCACGGGTGGGGGAGACCTGGACGGGCCGGGCCCAGGCGGGGCGGGGGTGGGGGTGAGGGAGCGTGCATGTGGGGGGAAGGGTGGGGGCAGAGAGGAGGAGGAGGAGGAGGCCGGGGGGGGGGGGGGGGGGAAGGGGGGGGGAGGGGGAACACAACTCCCCAGTGCCAGTGCGTGCCTATGGCCTGGAAAACAGATCACACGCCAGGCTAGCTCCGAAAAAGGGGATCGGTCATGAGACCGACCGGGCACGTGTGTTCTTTGCAGAGTCCCTGCAGATCGAACAGGCAGGGGCAAATTTTGGGCTTCCCACAGTTAGAACTGTTCAGCCATTGTAGAAACAGGCGTCGTCTGAAACACCGGGGTTAGGCTCTCGGCGCGATGTCCACAAGCCGTGGCCATTGAAATGTGTGCACACTGGAGCCGCCATGCAGAGGGAGATCTCATCCGGCTCCATGTGTTCTTCCAGTGAATAGGCCGGGATCTCAGGAAGAACAGACATCCAGAGAGTTGAGTGAATCTGACCGTCACGCTTTCAGAATTCAAGTGAACTAGAAAGGAGGTTCACTCACATGTGAGTTTGTCTTTCCATAGGCTGAATCCTCTCTTTGAGCAGATTAGGGTTCCGGGGGCAAAATGGAGCAGAGAGGACAGAGAGTTCCCTTAGGTCCCCTGCTCCTCCCGCAACGGCCTTAGGAACATCCTGCCCCAGAGGAGTGTGCCGGCCACAACCCACACGGAGACGTCAGTGTCAGTCATCCTCGTCCAGAGTCCCCCGTCTGCCCTCGCCTTCATGCCTGCCTGGCATTGTCCATTCTATAGGTTTGTATCGAACCTGCCCGGAGCCCAGTGGCATCTTCCCTGATCGGGGATCGATCGAAAACACCCCTGTCCCCTGCCTCATCGGCAGGTGGATTCTTAACCACTGGACCACCAGGCAGGGAAGTCCCTTCACAGCCTTCTAAAATCATCTACCCTGAAACATGAAATATTGTCATCCGAATCATTGGACCATCACGACTGAAATGAAGGAAAATATGTTCGTTAAAGAAAGCCTCAACTCCTCAGTGCTTGCCTTAGAACCACAAAGGCATCTCTCTCTCTCTCTCTCTCTCTCTCTGTCTCTCTGTCTCTCTCTGTCTCTCTCTCTCTCTGTCTCTCTGTCTCTCTCTGTCTCTCTCTCTGTCTCTCTCTCTCTCTCTCTCTCTCTCTCTCTCTCTCTCACACACACGCTCCATAGTCCGAAGGAAACCAACTTCTGTGTTTATCCATCCCACTTGTTGTGTCTGTTGTGCCTTCGCTAGTCAAAGAAGCTGATCTAATGTGGAATCCGATGTCTTCTTCTCTAGGACACTTCGAAAAGGAGCAAGAGTGCCAGTTTGTGAGAACCGAAGGCCAAACCGGCGTGATGTAACCCGGCGATGTGTGTGGTCAGAGGCCCATCTAGATTCGCACTCCAGTTCACGGAGGGGAGCGGTGGGAACAGGAGTGTGGACCCTTCCCACTCCCCCAGTGAACATCTGTCCCGTGGAAGGGGTATAGGAACCTCATGACCTGACCCACGTGGTGAACAGTCGCCAAAGACAAAGAATTCCTACAGCCAGACGTTTGCAACCACGAACCCTGTCCCTCCATCACCTGACCTTTCAGAATGCTACGTGGAACCCTTTCAAGAAGCTTGGGGCAGAAAAAAAAAAAAAAAAAAAAAAAAAAGAAGCAGCAGCAGCAGCAGCTGGGGGCTTGGAGGTATGGACCCCTGAATTCTCCTCGCTCGGCCCTCCCTGCAAGAAAACGTTGTGTGCTTGCCTGCGCCCCACATGCCAACTTTTCGGGGGATCGGACCTCCCAGGGTGCCCCTGCACCAGGCACCCTGCCTGCGTGCGACATCCCAAGAGATCCTATGGAGAAACATCTCCGGCCACTCACATGACATCTGCATCGCTGGCAAGTGACCCTTCAGACCTCCACATAGATACGTGAGCACAAACGCTCCTTCACAATCTGGGACACCTCGTAGGCTGTGTGAGCTCCTCTGGTTCAGCACTCCCTCGACTTGGCTGTGGTTTTGGTTCTGTTCTGCTCTGTTCTGTGTTTGCTTTCTGACCCGCGTGATCTCTCTGGATAGGGCACCCCCAATCAAAGCGAAAATAAATCGAGTCTGTGTGAATACTATTCATGCATCAAGCGGGGATATCAACGACCTCTATGTGGATCCATAAAAATGGCCGTGTGGTGTTCAGGAGGCAGGATCGACTGGCACTTCCAGAGGCAGACAGCCGGATTCGTCCGCTTGTGCTCTTGGAGGCGTCTCCACTGCTCTAAGCTGATTCCTTCGACCTCTGTGTCCCCCGGGGACAGACACCTGCGACCCAGGAGCTCTGCCACTGACGTCTCCTGCTGGCTCCCCGGGGCCGGAGGGGTCAGGCTCCCCGGGGTGTGTGGGATCAGCCGTGAGGGGGCCGCTGCCCCTCCCCCAGCATCCCCTTGCCACGCACCCTCCCGGGAGTAGAAGAGCACGCAGGCGCTCTGGCTCAGGGCAGCACTCTCGTCACAGGCGATCACCTTGGCATCGTCCATCTTATACCACTGGCCGTTGCCCGCTCGCATGTAAGAAAAGTAGTGTCCTCGCTCACAGCTCCACCCAGAGTGCACCAGCACGGCATAGAGCACGTAGCCCAGTGGCCTGCCTTCCGCTCAGACGTGTAGGGCTGCAGGTCGAGGCACTGGGGAGAGCGCACTTCCTGAGCCCTTTGGCCCCGCTCACCTGTGTGAACCGCTTCAGCACCAGCACCAGGACCTGGGAGGTGCTGTGCAAAGTCAACCTCTTGGTGGCAGGCACCTTCCGGAGACAAACGCCACAGTCATATGCGTTTTCAGCGTCCAGCTTCTCGGGCTTCAGCAGCTCTCTCAGAGCTTGCTCCACACTCTGAGCCGCCGTGATATCCAGACTGATGTCCAGGTACGGATCGAACGTGTCACAGACTCCTAGGCTGTGGACACACTGGATCTGAGTCCTCCAAGTCCCGCCAAAGATCTGACGGATGAGGGTGGTGTCCTCGGATGGATGGCCCGACAGCTGAGATGCACTCAAGCACCCTTGCTGCATGGTATTCAGAGTGAATATCAGAAACTCGTGGGCATCTTCTTGCTGGTGTCTTTCGAAGCCCGCCAGCAGGTCCTTGCGGGGCCGGATCACCTCTCCCGGCTGAAGGAGGGCTCGGGTCACGTGAGCTCGCACGGCACAGAGCGTGCAGGAGGTGCTGGCCGGACAGAGGGTGGCGTGCTGCTGGGACACCATCCAGCTGGCCAGGGGCGGCGTGTGGCTCAGACACTGCAGCGCTGCATTCACGTAGCAGGTATTCCCCAGAATATGAAGCCCAGCCCAGACCCTCCACGGCCCCCTCCAATTCAGGGCGACTTGGTGGCCAGGCACCAGCCCTGCTGACCCATGAGCGAAGTCACACCCCTGGGGCCGGCCGACCGCCGGCCACGGCCCCTCACGGACACAGGGTTCCCAAAGGGTTTCCACACCAGCGGCACTGGGCCGACAACCTTGCCCTCCGAGGAAGACGTTGAAGGGAGAAGGACATTCACCTCCCCCGTGCGCAGAAGCAGCCCCCGGGTCTCTGCAAACAAGGCCCACGAGTCTTTCCGTCTCCTACCTGCCTCTGCACAACGAAGCCTCCTTCCCTCAGAGGGTGCTTCTCTGAGAAAGGGCCTGGGCCCCGCCCCTCGGGCCTTTCATGGCTTTCCCACGGCCCCACCCCCGCACGCGCAACATCCTCATTGGCTGAGGCGTCCCAGGGCGTGCTCACTCCCACTCCCGACATTCCACCACCGACACTTTTCTCCGGGAATTCCCCATGACGAACCCCCGCAGGTACTTCCGATCTGGCCCTGGAACAAAGGGCTCAGGATGCAAATGAATCCCGGGGCCTTTGGCCTTCCAGACTTGCCTGCTAGACAGTCACTGCAGGGCTTCCAAGTTCAGCACACACATGTGGGCTGGGGAGGAATTCCGTGGGCTCGCCCTTCAGGTCCTAACACACTTGTGGAAAGGCATGTCTGCCCACCTACCCTCTCTCCTTGAGGGCTCTCCCCACCCCAGTCCCCTGCCTGAGGACAACCCCTCCCCGGACAACAAGAAACCCTTGCCTCAACTTTGCTCTCGACTGAGGTCCACTCCAATTTCTATGGTTTCTCACGAGCCACTCTTCTAGCGTTCAGGGTCCTGGCACCAAAACATGCCGCGACTGTGGCACATATGCTTCTCTCCCTTCAGGGCCGTTGGTTATGGTCCAAAGCGAGCTCCTTCAGAAAGCCACAGGCTCGCTGAAACTTTCGATTCATTTCTTCAGCTCCTTTCCAACCTTAGTTGTCTTCTTTATTATTTGCTTCTTTTTTTGGGGGGGGGGGTGGTATTCGTTCATTTATTATTGGTTATTTTTTTTGTATTGTCTGTTCATTTTATTTATTTATTTGCTTGATCTTATTCTCTGTTTCTACCTTAAATACACTAGTTGACTTTTAGAGTCATCTTTCCAATGTAGGGGCTCAAAACGCACTATAACTTAAGGTATAAAGAGATTTCCCTCCTGGAAGAGGATGACTGTTGGTTTCCTTCTTGGCGTGTGACATGTATGTTTGTTTGCTCTGCCGACCTGGATATTGTGCTTGCCTTCCAACACTTTGGGCGTTCCACAGTCCATGGGTTTCCCATAGCTGATGTGGTGATTCCTTTGATCCTTACTAGGAAAAGACGGTCGTGACCCCATTTTCTTCCTTAGCCTATTGCACCCCTCCCACCTCCCGCTGCCCCATCCCATCCCAGGACCCTACTGCTTTGTGCTTTATGACGCACGTGCTCACACACTTGCTGTCCTTTTGCCTCCTTCCTATGGCACAGAGAAGCCAGATCAGCCAGTATTTGTCTCTCTTTTGCACGGATTTCCCCCAGCATCAGGCGACATTCCCCTTCCCTCTGCCACGCCATTCCAATCACTGCTTTCTCCTTCTTCTCCTTCTTCAACTTCTTCAACTCCTTCTCCTTTTCTTTCTCCTTCTTCTTCTTCGTCGTCTTCTTCTTCTTCCTCTTCTTCAGAGGGTGTAGATGGGGCAAGCAGTAAGTTCATTTGAGGCGATGGGGCAGAGGAAGACTGGTGGGGATACTGAGGGCGGCCTGTGGGTGGCTCGACTTCCTCGTCCAGGGCACGCTTGTTCGTGTTCTTGGGCAAAGGTACTGCTCATCATTCTTTTTCCTCTCTGCGTGTGGTGGGCACGGTGCTTTGTAGGTAACCGTGCGGGGGGAAGGAGCCAGCGGAACGTTCTCTGTTCCTTGCCAAGCCGACTAGCGCAGTCAGGAGCCACAGTAGTCCCTCTAGGTCCAAGATGCTAAATCGCTAATTCCAGATCCACCGTTTAATGGAGGGTTTTGGGTTTGAAGCCGGCAACCAAGAGAAAGAAAGAAACCGCAAGAGGGGATTGTTAATTATCCTCGGGCGCCCCTCCACCAGGTCACGGGATCACGAGCCAGGCGGGAAAGCAGCTAGGAGAGGACAGTTTCCCCACCGGCCCAGACACTTCAGAGGCCGGCCGCGTCTCATGGCGTCCACCCGCTTTTGTCCGGGGCCAAGCTGGACGAGACAACTGACTGACAGGTAGGATGGGCAGACTCGGATGTCCAGTTGCCTTGCTCTCCCAATCTAGGGCGGGCTTGGGTCTTTCCTCAGTGTGGGGAGGACCTTTGCTTTCAGAAAGCAATGGTTGCATGACCCGTCTCCACTTAGCCTCTGTGCCATGCTGGTGGAGAAGTTTCTTTGGGACTCCATGGGTCGCCTTTCTCCCCTTGGCCTTCATGTTGGTGCCTGTGGTGCTGCTGGTGATGCTCGTGGCACGGTGAATCACTTGTCCCGTTTGGCACTTGGAGGTTCTGCAGCAGTCTCCTTGCACCGGAAATGGAGCCCAGGCACCTCTGTGCACGAGTCTCACGCCGATGACGAACTCATCCCTGCGTCATTCCTGCCGGAGGTCCCTTTCCCAAGTAGCACTATACCTCCCAAGGACATTCCACATATAGAGCCTGTTCGCCCATCTTCTCCCCGGACCCTGCTCGACGTGTGTGGCGTTTTTGAGAGCCTGGCCAGCCAGAAGGAGATGATTCACGGACCTGCACCCGCTCCTCCCTGCCCCCCGGAGGGCTCAGGAGATCGTCTCCTTGCTCCGTTGGCTGTGGGCATACTGCGAGGCGTCACCCTGCCGCATCACTCACCATAGGCCAGCAGTAAGGCCAGAGAATGCAGACCGGGAAAGAAAGGCAAACCAACATCCAAAGTCCCGTCCAGAGAGGACTCTCCCACCCCCGCAGAACTGCGAGGCCCTCGGATCGTGCTCAAACGCGGTCACGCACCCCATCCTCCCCAGGAACTTCCCAGCAGAGACAGCCCTCGAGAGCTCGGCTGCTCAGCGTGATCCAGGTGAACACCATGGCCCCGGGCACACTGCAGGCCCCGCCTTTTTCCAGGAGGCTGCACCAGCCACACCGCCGAGAGGAACTCGCTCCTCAACGGAACACTTGGTGGGTCACACAGGGCGTGCCGCACGCAGAGTGTGCCTGGTCGTCTGCATGCATGTGCCTCAGAGCCTACCTACCGCCACAGCCCCAGAGATGGCCGCGGCTTCTTGTTCTTCCTCTTGGTCGCTCAGGCCCTCCCGCTGGCACAAGGGCCATTGCCAACGCTCGTGAGGCCCGGAGGCGGGCTGTCCGTTCTGGGACGGCCGAGGCGGTTGTGCTCCTGTTCTGGCAGCTTGCCGTTTCTCCCTTCTCCATGGTTGGACTGGTGAATCACGACTGCTCCGGCAGGCAGAGCTGACTGGATCTTCCGGAGGTCGAAGGCCGGCTTCGGGCGCTTGTGCTCTTGGAGGCGTCTCCACTGCTCTAAGCTGATTCCTTCGACCTCTGTGTCCCCCGGGGACACGTGCGACTCAGGAGCTCTGCCGCTGGCGGCTCCCGCAGGCTCCCCGGGGCCGGAGGGGTCAGGCTCCCCGGGGTGAGTGGGGTCAGCCGTGAGGGGGGCCGCTGCCCCTCCCCCAGCTCCCCCTTGCCACGCACCCTCCCGGGAGTAGAAGACCACGTAGGCGCTCTGGCTCAGGGCAGCACTCTCGTCATAGGCGCTCACCTTGGCATCGTCCATCCTATACCACTGGCCGTTGCCCGCTCGCACATAAGAAAAGGAGTGTCCTCGCTCACAGCTCCAGCCGGAGTGCACCAGCACGGCATAGAGCACGTAGCCCAGTGGCCTGCCTTCCACTCAGACGTGTAGGGCTGCAGGTCGAAGCACTGGGGAGAGAGCACTTCTTGAACCCTTTTGGCCCCACTCACCTGTGTGAACCGCTTCAGCACCAGCACCAGGACCTGGGACGTGCTGTGCAAAGTCAACCTCTTGGTGGCAGGCACCTTCCGGGGACAAACGCCACAGTCATAGGCGTTTTCAGCGTCCAGCTTCTCGGGCTTTAGCAGCTCTCTCAGATCTTGCTCCACACTCTGAGCCGTCGTGATATCCAGACTGATGTCCAGGTAAGGATCGAACGTGTCCGAGACTCCGAGGCTGTGGACACACTGGATCTGAGTCCTCCACGTCCCGCCAAAGATCTGACGGATGAGGGTGGTGTCCTCGGAGGGATGGCCCGACAGCTGAGATGCACTCAAGCACCCTTGCTGCATGGTATTCAGAGTGAATATCAGAAACTCGTGGGCATCTTCCTGCTGGTGTCTTTCGAAGCCCGCCAGCAGGTCCTTGTGGGGCCGGATCACCTCTCCCGGCTGAAGGAGGGCTCGGGTCACGTGAGCTCGCACGGCACAGAGCGTGCAGGAGGTGCTGGCCGGACAGAGGGTGGCGTGCTGCTGGGACACCATCCAGCTGGCCAGGGGCGGCGTGTGGCTCAGACACTGCAGCGCTGCATTCACGTAGCAGGTATTCCCCAGAATATGAAGCCCAGCCCAGACCCTCCACGGCCCCCTCCAATTCAGGGCGACTTGGTGGCCAGGCACCAGCCCTGCTGACCCATGAGCGAAGTCACACCTCTGGGGCCGCCCGACCGCCGGCCACGGCCCCTCACGGACACAGGGTTCAGAAAGGGTTTCCACACCAGCGGCACTGGGCCGACAACCTTGCCCTCCGGGGAAGACGTTGAAGGGAGAAGGACATTCACCTCCCCCGTGCGCAGAAGCAGCCCCCGGGTCTCTGCAAACAAGGCCCACGAGTCTTTCCGTCTCCTACCTGCCTCTGCACAACGAAGCCTCCTTCCCTCAGAGGGTGCTTCTCTGAGAAAGGGCCTGGGCCCCGCCCCCTCGGGCCTTTCATGGCTTTCCCACGGCCCCACCCCCGCACGCGCAACATCCTCATTGGCTGAGGCGTCCCAGGGCGTGCTCACTGCCACTCCCGACATTCCACCACCGACACTTTTCTCCGGGAATTCCCCATGACGAACCCCCGCACGTACTTCCGATCTGGCCCTGGACCAAAGGGCTCAGGATGCAAATGAATCCCGGGGCCTTTGGCCTTCCAGACTTGCCTGCTAGACAGTCACTGCAGGGCTTCCAAGTTCAGCACACACATGTGGGCTGGGGAGGAATTCCGTGGGCTCGCCCTTCAGGTCCTAACACACTTGTGGAAAGACATGTCTGCCCACCTACCCTCTCTCCTTGAGGGCTCTCCCCAACCCAGTCCCCTGCCTGAGGACAACCCCTCCCCGGACAACAAGAAACCCTTGCCTCAACTTTGCTCTCGACTGAGGTCCACTCCAATTTCTATGGTTTCTCACAAGCCACTCTTCTAGCGTTCAGGGTCCTGGCACCAAAACATGCCGCGACTGTGGCACATATGCTTCTCTCTCTTCAGGGCCGTTGGTTATGGTCCAAAGCGAGCTCCTTCAGAAAGCCACAGGCTCGCTGAAACTTTGGATTCATTTCTTCAGCTCCTTTCCAACCTTAGTTGTCTTCTTTATTATTTGCTTCTTTTTTTTTGGGGGGGGGGTATTCGCTCATTTATTATTGGTTATTTTTTTTGTATTGTCTGTTCATTTTATTTATTTATTTATTCATTTTTGCTTGATATTATTCTCTGTTTCTACCTTAATTACACTAGTTGACTTTTAGAGTCATCTTTCCAATGTAGGGGCTCAAAACGCACTATAACTTAAGGTATAAAGAGATTTCCCTCCTGGAAGAGGATGACTGTTGGTTTCCTTCTTGGCGTGTGACATGTATGTTTGTTTGCTCTGCCGACCTGGATATTGTGCTTGCCTTCCAACACTACGGGCGTTCCACAGTCCATGGGTTTCCCATAGCTGATGTGGTGATTCCTTTGATCCTTACTAGGAAAAGACGGTCGTGACCCCATTTTCTTCCTTAGCCTATTGCACCCCTCCCACCTCCCGCTGCCCCATCCCATCCCAGGACCCTACTGCTTTGTGCTTTATGACGCACGTGCTCACACACTTGCTGTCCTTTTGCCTCCTTCCTATGGCACAGAGAAGACAGATCAGCCAGTATTTGTCTCTCTTTTGCACAGATTTCCCCCAGCATCAGGCGACAATCCCCTTCCCTCTGCCACGCCATTCCAATCACTGTTTTCTCCTTCTTCTCCTTCTTCAACTTCTTCACCTCCTTCTCCTTTTCTTTCTCCTTCTTCTTCCTCGTCGTCTTCTTCTTCTTCCTCTTCTTCAGAGGGTGTAGATGGGGCAAGCAGTAAGTTCATTTGAGGCGATGGGGCAGAGGAAGACTGGTGGGGATACTGAGGGCGGCCTGTGGGTGGCTCGACTTCCTCGTCCAGGGCACGCTTGTTCGTGTTCTTGGGCAAAGGTACTGCTCATCATTCTTTTTCCTCTCTGCGTGTGGTGGGCACGGTGCTTTGTAGGTAACCGTGCGGGGGGAAGGAGCCAGCGGAACGTTCTCTGTTCCTTGCCAAGCCGACTAGCGCGGTCAGGAGCCACAGTTGTCCCTCTAGGTCCAAGATGCTAAATCGCTAATTCCAGATCCACCGTTTAATGGAGGGTTTTGGGTTTGAAGCCGGCAACCAAGAGAAAGAAAGAAACCGCAAGAGGGGATTGTTAATTATCCTCGGGCGCCCCTCCACCAGGTCCCGGGATCACGAGCCAGGCGGGAAAGCAGCTAGGAGAGGACAGTTTCCCCACCGGCCCAGACACTTCAGAGGCCGGCCGCGTCTCATGGCGTCCACCCGATTTTGTCCGGGGCCAAGCTGGACGAGACAACTGACTGACAGGTAGGATGGGCAGACTCGGATGTCCAGTTGTCTTGCTGTCCTAATCTAGGGCGGGCTTGGGTCTTTCCTCAGTGTGGGGAGGACCTTTGCTTTCAGAAAGCAATGGTTGCATGACCCGTCTCCACTTAGGCCTCTGTGCCATGCTGGTGGAGAAGTTTCTTTGGGACTCCATGGGTCGCCTTTCTCCCCTTGGCCTTCGTGTTGGTGCCTGTGGTGCTGCTGGTGATGCTCGTGGCACGGTGAATCACTTGTCCCGTTTGGCACTTGGAGGTTCTGCAGCAGTCTCCTTGCACCGGAAATGGAGCCCAGGCAACTCTGTGCACGAGTGTCCCGCCGGTGAAGAACACATCCCTGCGTCATTCCTGCCGGAGGTCCCTTTCCCAAGTAGCACTATACCTCCCAAGGACATTCCACATATAGAGCCTGTTCGCCCATCTTCTCCCCGGACCCTGCTCGACGTGTGTGGCGTTTTTGAGAGCCTGGCCAGCCAGAAGGAGATGATTCACGGACCTGCACCCGCTCCTTCCTGCCCCCCGGAGGGCTCAGGAGATCGTCTCCTTGCTTCGTTGGCTGTGGGCATACTGCGAGGCGTCACCCTGCCGCATCACTCACCAGAGGCCAGCGGTAAGGCCAGAGAATGCAGACCGGGAAAGAAAGGCAAACCAACATCCAAAGTCCCGGCCAGAGAGGACTCTCCCACCCCCGCAGAAGTGCGAGGCCCTCGGATCGTGCTCAAACGCGGTCACGCACCCCATCCTCCCCAGGAACTTCCCAGCAGAGACAGCCCTCGAGAGCTCGGCTGCTCAGCGTGATCCAGGTGAACACCGTGGCCCCGGGCACACTGCAGGCCCCGCCTTTTTCCAGGAGTCTGCACCAGCCACACTGCCGAGAGGAACTCGCTCCTCGCCGGAACACTTGGTGGGTCACACAGGGCGTGCCGCACGCAGAGTGTGCCTGTGCGTCTGCATGCATGTGCCTCAGAGCCTACCTACCGCCACAGCCCCAGAGATGGCCGCAGCTTCTTCTTCTTCCTCTTGGTCGCTCAGGCCCTCCCGCTGGCACAAGGGCCATTGCCAACGCTCGTGAGGCCCGGAGGCGGGCTGTCCGTTCTGGGACGGCCGAGCCGGTCGTGCTCCTGTTCTGGCAGCTTGCCGTTTCTCCCTTCTCCGTGGTTGGACTGGTGAATCACGACTGCTCCGGCAGGCAGAGCTGACTGGATCTTCCGGAGGTCGAAGGCCGGCTTCGGCCGCTTGTGCTCTTGGAGGCGTCTCCACTGCTCTAAGCTGATTCCTTCGACCTCTGTGTCCCCCGGGGACACGTGCGACTCAGGAGCTCTGCCGCTGGCGGCTCCCGCAGGCTCCCCGGGGCCGGAAGGGTCAGGCTCCCCGGGGTGAGTGGGGTCAGCCGTGAGGGGGGCCGCTGCCCCTCCCCCAGCTCCCCCTTGCCACGCACCCTCCCGGGAGTAGAAGAGCACGTAGGCGCTCTGGCTCAGGGCAGCACTCTCGTCACAGGCGCTCACCTTGGCATCGTCCATCTTATACCACTGGCCGTTGCCCGCTCGCACGTAAGAAAAGGAGTGTCCTCGCTCACAGCTCCACCCAGAGTGCACCAGCACGGCATAGAGCACGTAGCCCAGTGGCCTGCCTTCCGCTCAGACGTGTAGGGCTGCAGGTCGAGGCACTGGGGAGAGCGCACTTCCTGAGCCCTTTGGCCCCGCTCACCTGTGTGAACCGCTTCAGCACCAGCACCAGGACCTGGGAGGTGCTGTGCAAAGTCAACCTCTTGGTGGCAGGCACCTTCCGGAGACAAACGCCACAGTCATATGCGTTTTCAGCGTCCAGCTTCTCGGGCTTCAGCAGCTCTCTCAGAGCTTGCTCCACACTCTGAGCCGCCGTGATATCCAGACTGATGTCCAGGTACGGATCGAACGTGTCACAGACTCCTAGGCTGTGGACACACTGGATCTGAGTCCTCCAAGTCCCGCCAAAGATCTGACGGATGAGGGTGGTGTCCTCGGATGGATGGCCCGACAGCTGAGATGCACTCAAGCACCCTTGCTGCATGGTATTCAGAGTGAATATCAGAAACTCGTGGGCATCTTCCTGCTGGTGTCTTTCGAAGCCCGCCAGCAGGTCCTTGCGGGGCCGGATCACCTCTCCCGGCTGAAGGAGGGCTCGGGTCACGTGAGCTCGCACGGCACAGAGCGTGCAGGAGGTGCTGGCCGGACAGAGGGTGGCGTGCTGCTGGGACACCATCCAGCTGGCCAGGGGCGGCGTGTGGCTCAGACACTGCAGCGCTGCATTCACGTAGCAGGTATTCCCCAGAATATGAAGCCCAGCCCAGACCCTCCACGGCCCCCTCCAATTCAGGGCGACTTGGTGGCCAGGCACCAGCCCTGCTGACCCATGAGCGAAGTCACACCTCTGGGGCCGCCCGACCGCCGGCCACGGCCCCTCACGGACACAGGGTTCCCAAAGGGTTTCCACACCCGCGGCACTGGGCCGACAACCTTGCCCTCCGGGGAAGACGTTGAAGGGAGAAGGAACATTCAACTCCCCCGTGCGCAGAAGCAGCCCCCGGGTCTCTGCAAACAAGGCCCACGAGTCTTTCCGTCTCCTACCTGCCTCTGCACAACGAAGCCTCCTTCCCTCAGAGGGTGCTTCTCTGAGAAAGGGCCTGGGCCCCGCCCCCTCGGGCCTTTCATGGCTTTCCCACGGCCCCACCCCCGCACGCACAACATCCTCATTGGCTGAGGCGTCCCAGGGCGTGCTCACTGCCACTCCCGACATTCCACCACCGACACTTTTCTCCGGGAATTCCCCATGACGAACCCCCGCACGTACTTCCGATCTGGCCCTGGACCAAAGGGCTCAGGATGCAAATGAATCCCGGGGCCTTTGGCCTTCCAGACTTGCCTGCTAGACAGTCACTGCAGGGCTTCCAAGTTCAGCACACACATGTGGGCTGGGGAGGAATTCCGTGGGCTCGCCCTTCAGGTCCTAACACACTTGTGGAAACACATGTCTGCCCACCTACCCTCTCTCCTTGAGGGCTCTCCCCACCCCAGTCCCCTGCCTGAGGACAACCCCTCCCCGGACAACAAGAAACCCTTGCCTCAACTTTGCTCTCGACTGAGGTCCACTCCAATTTCTATGGTTTCTCACAAGCCACTCTTCTAGCGTTCAGGGTCCTGGCACCAAAACATGCCGCGACTGTGGCACATATGCTTCTCTCCCTTCAGGGCCGTTGGTTATGGTCCAAAGCGAGCTCCTTCAGAAAGCCACAGGCTCGCTGAAACTTTGGATTCATTTCTTCAGCTCCTTTCCAACCTTAGTTGTCTTCTTTATTATTTGCTTCTTTTTTTTGGGGGGGGGGGTATTCGCTCATTTATTATTGGTTATTTTTTTTGTATTGTCTGTTCATTTTATTTATTTATTTATTCATTTTTGCTTGATATTATTCTCTGTTTCTACCTTAATTACACTAGTTGACTTTTAGAGTCATCTTTCCAATGTAGGGGCTCAAAACGCACTATAACTTAAGGTATAAAGAGATTTCCCTCCTGGAAGAGGATGACTGTTGGTTTCCTTCTTGGCGTGTGACATGTATGTTTGTTTGCTCTGCCGACCTGGATATTGTGCTTGCCTTCCAACACTACGGGCGTTCCACAGTCCATGGGTTTCCCATAGCTGATGTGGTGATTCCTTTGATCCTTACTAGGAAAAGACGGTCGTGACCCCATTTTCTTCCTTAGCCTATTGCACCCCTCCCACCTCCCGCTGCCCCATCCCATCCCAGGACCCTACTGCTTTGTGCTTTATGACGCACGTGCTCACACACTTGCTGTCCTTTTGCCTCCTTCCTATGGCACAGAGAAGACAGATCAGCCAGTATTTGTCTCTCTTTTGCACAGATTTCCCCCAGCATCAGGCGACAATCCCCTTCCCTCTGCCACGCCATTCCAATCACTGTTTTCTCCTTCTTCTCCTTCTTCAACTTCTTCACCTCCTTCTCCTTTTCTTTCTCCTTCTTCTTCCTCGTCGTCTTCTTCTTCTTCCTCTTCTTCAGAGGGTGTAGATGGGGCAAGCAGTAAGTTCATTTGAGGCGATGGGGCAGAGGAAGACTGGTGGGGATACTGAGGGCGGCCTGTGGGTGGCTCGACTTCCTCGTCCAGGGCACGCTTGTTCGTGTTCTTGGGCAAAGGTACTGCTCATCATTCTTTTTCCTCTCTGCGTGTGGTGGGCACGGTGCTTTGTAGGTAACCGTGCGGGGGGAAGGAGCCAGCGGAACGTTCTCTGTTCCTTGCCAAGCCGACTAGCGCGGTCAGGAGCCACAGTTGTCCCTCTAGGTCCAAGATGCTAAATCGCTAATTCCAGATCCACCGTTTAATGGAGGGTTTTGGGTTTGAAGCCGGCAACCAAGAGAAAGAAAGAAACCGCAAGAGGGGATTGTTAATTGTCCTCGGGCGCCCCTCCACCAGGTCACGGGATCACGAGCCAGGCGAGAAAGCAGCTAGGAGAGGACAGTTTCCCCACCGGCCCAGACACTTCAGAGGCCGGCCGCGTCTCATGGCGTCCACCCGCTTTTGTCCGGGGCCAAGCTGGACGAGACAACTGACTGACAGGTAGGATGGGCAGACTCGGATGTCCAGTTGTCTTGCTGTCCTAATCTAGGGCGGGCTTGGGTCTTTCCTCAGTGTGGGGAGGACCTTTGCTTTCAGAAAGCAATGGTTGCATGACCCGTCTCCACTTAGGCCCCTGTGCCATGCTGGTGGACAAGTTTCCTTGGTACTCCATGGGTCGCCTTTCTCCCCTTGGCCTTCGTGTTGGTGCCTGTGGTGCTGCTGGTGATGCTCGTGGCACGGTGAATCACTTGTCCCGTTTGGCACTTGGAGGTTCTGCAGCAGTCTCCTTGCACCGGAAATGGAGCCCAGGCACCTCTGTGCACGAGTCTCCCGCCGATGACGAACTCATCCCTGCGTCATTCCTGCCGGAGGTCCCTTTCCCAAGTAGCACTATACCTCCCAAGGACATTCCACATATAGAGCCTGTTCGCCCATCTTCTCCCCGGACCCTGCTCGACGTGTGTGGCGTTTTTGAGAGCCTGGCCAGCCAGAAGGAGATGATTCACGGACCTGCACCCGCTCCTCCCTGCCCCCCGGAGGGCTCAGGAGATCGTCTCCTTGCTCCTTTGGCTGTGGGCATACTGCGAGGCGTCACCCTGCCGCATCACTCACCATAGGCCAGCGGTAAGGCCAGAGAATGCAGACCGGGAAAGAAAGGCAAACCATCATCCAAAGTCCCGTCCAGAGAGGACTCTCCCACCCCCGCAGAACTGCGAGGCCCTCGGATCGTGCTCAAACGCGGTCACGCACCCCATCCTCCCCAGGAACTTCCCAGCAGAGACAGCCCTCGAGAGCTCGGCTGCTCAGCGTGATCCAGGTGAACACCATGGCCCCGGGCACACTGCAGGCCCCGCCTTTTTCCAGGAGGCTGCACCAGCCACACCGCCGAGAGGAACTCGCTCCTCAACGGAACACTTGGTGGGTCACACAGGGCGTGCCGCACGAAGAGTGTGCCTGGGCGTCTGCATGCATGTGCCTCAGAGCTTACCTACCGCCACAGCCCCAGAGATGGCCGCGACTTCTTGTTCTTCCTCTTGGTCGCTCAGGCCCTCCCGCTGGCACAAGGGCCATTGCCAACGCTCGTGAGGCCCGGAGGCGGGCTGTCCGTTCTGGGACGGCCGAGGCGGTTGTGCTCCTGTTCTGGCAGCTTGCCGTTTCTCCCTTCTACATGGTTGGACTGGTGAATCACGACTGCTCCGGCAGGCAGAGCTGACTGGATCTTCCGGAGGTCGAAGGCCGGCTTCGGCCGCTTGTGCTCTTGGAGGCGTCTCCACTGCTCTAAGCTGATTCCTTCGACCTCTGTGTCCCCCGGGGACACGTGCGACTCAGGAGCTCTGCCGCTGGCGTCTCCCGCAGGCTCCCCGGGGCCGGAAGGGTCAGGCTCCCCGGGGTGAGTGGGGTCAGCCGTGAGGGGGGCCGCTGCCCCTCCCCCAGCTCCCCCTTGCCACGCACCCTCCCGGGAGTAGAAGACCACGTAGGCGCTCTGGCTCAGGGCAGCACTCTCGTCATAGGCGCTCACCTTGGCATCGTCCATCCTATACCACTGGCCGTTGCCCGCTCGCACGTAAGAAAAGGAGTGTCCTCGCTCACAGCTCCACCCGGAGTGCACCAGCACGGCATAGAGCACGTAGCCCAGTGGCCTGCCTTCCACTCAGACGTGTAGGGATGCAGGTCGAAGCACTGGGGAGAGAGCACTTCTTGAACCCTTTTGGCCCCACTCACCTGTGTGAACCGCTTCAGCACCAGCACCAGGACCTGGGACGTGCTGTGCAAAGTCAACCTCTTGGTGGCAGGCACCTTCCGGGGACAAACGCCACAGTCATAGGCGTTTTCAGCGT
Organism: Dama dama; assembly: GCF_033118175.1. NCBI lineage: Eukaryota > Metazoa > Chordata > Mammalia > Artiodactyla > Cervidae > Dama > Dama dama. The sequence continues at coordinate 114,410,351 of NC_083698.1, read as the reverse complement.
CCAGCTTCTCGGGCTTCAGCAGCTCTCTCAGATCTTGCTCCACACTCTGAGCCGTCGTGATATCCAGACTGATGTCCAGGTAAGGATCGAACGTGTCCGAGACTCCGAGGCTGTGGACACACTGGATCTGAGTCCTCCACGTCCCGCCAAAGATCTGACGGATGAGGGTGGTGTCCTCGGAGGGATGGCCCGACAGCTGAGATGCACTCAAGCACCCTTGCTGCATGGTATTCAGAGTGAATATCAGAAACTCGTGGGCATCTTCCTGCTCGTGTCTTTCGAAGCCCGCCAGCAGGTCCTTGCGGGGCCGGATCACCTCTCCCGGCTGAAGGAGGGCTCGGGTCACGTGAGCTCGCACGGCACAGAGCGTGCAGGAGGTGCTGGCCGGACAGAGGGTGGCGTGCTGCTGGGACACCATCCAGCTGGCCAGGGACGGCGTGTGGCTCAGACACTGCAGCGCTGCATTCACGTAGCAGGTGTTCCCCAGAATATGAAGCCCAGCCCAGACCCTCCACGGCCCCCTCCAATTCAGGGTGACTTGGTGGCCAGGCACCAGCCCTGCTGACCCATGAGCGAAGTCACACCTCTGGGGCCGCCCGACCGCCGGCCACGGCCCCTCACGGACACAGGGTTCCCAAAGGGTTTCCACACCAGCGGCACTGGGCCGACAACCTTGCCCTCCGGGGAAGACGTTGAAGGGAGAAGGACATTCACCTCCCCCGTGGGCAGAAGCAGCCCCCGGGTCTCTGCAAACAAGGCCCACGAGTCTTTCCGTCTCCTACCTGCCTCTGCACAACGAAGCCTCCTTCCCTCAGAGGGTGCTTCTCTGAGAAAGGGCCTGGGCCCCGCCCCCTCGGGCCTTTCATGGCTTTCCCACGGCCCCACCCCCGCACGCGCAACATCCTCATTGGCTGAGGCGTCCCAGGGCGTGCTCACTCCCACTCCCGACATTCCACCACCGACACTTTTCTCCGGGAATTCCCCATGACGAACCCCCGCACGTACTTCCGATCTGGCCCTGGACCAAAGGGCTCAGGATGCAAATGAATCCCGGGGCCTTTGGCCTTCCAGACTTGCCTGCTAGACAGTCACTGCAGGGCTTCCAAGTTCAGCACACACATGTGGGCTGGGGAGGAATTCCGTGGGCTCGCCCTTCAGGTCCTAACACACTTGTGGAAACACATGTCTGCCCACCTACCCTCTCTCCTTGAGGGCTCTCCCCACCCCAGTCCCCTGCCTGAGGACAACCCCTCCCCAGAGAACAAGAAACCCTTGCCTCAACTTTGCTCTCGACTGAGGTCCACTCCAATTTCTATGGTTTCTCACAAGCCACTCTTCTAGCGTTCAGGGTCCTGGCACCAAAACATGCCGCGACTGTGGCACATATGCTTCTCTCCCTTCAGGGCCGTTGGTTATGGTCCAAAGCGAGCTCCTTCAGAAAGCCACAGGCTCGCTGAAACTTTGGATTCATTTCTTCAGCTCCTTTCCAACCTTAGTTGTCTTCTTTATTATTTGCTTCTTTTTTGGGGGGGGGAGGGGTGTATTCGCTCATTTATTATTGGTTATTTTTTTTTGTATTGTCTGTTCATTTTATTTATTTATATATTCATTTTTGCTTGATATTATTCTCTGTTTCTACCTTAATTACACTAGTTGACTTTTAGAGTCATCTTTCCAATGTAGGGGCTCAAAACGCACTATAACTTAAGGTATAAAGAGATTTCCCTCCTGGAAGAGGATGACTGTTGGTTTCCTTCTTGGCGTGTGACATGTATGTTTGTTTGCTCTGCCGACCTGGATATTGTGCTTGCCTTCCAACACTACGGGCGTTCCACAGTCCATGGGTTTCCCATAGCTGATGTGGTGATTCCTTTGATCCTTACTAGGAAAAGACGGTCGTGACCCCATTTTCTTCCTTAGCCTATTGCACCCCTCCCACCTCCCGCTGCCCCATCCCATCCCAGGACCCTACTGCTTTGTGCTTTATGACGCACGTGCTCACACACTTGCTGTCCTTTTGCCTCCTTCCTATGGCACAGAGAAGCCAGATCAGCCAGTATTTGTCTCTCTTTTGCACGGATTTCCCCCAGCATCAGGCGACAATCCCCTTCCCTCTGCCACGCCATTCCAATCACTGTTTTCTCCTTCTTCTCCTTCTTCAACTTCTTCACCTCCTTCTCCTTTTCTTTCTCCTTCTTCTTCCTCGTCGTCTTCTTCTTCTTCCTCTTCTTCAGAGGGTGTAGATGGGGCAAGCAGTAAGTTCATTTGAGGCGATGGGGCAGAGGAGGACTGGTGGGGATACTGAGGGCGGCCTGTGGGTGGCTCGACTTCCTCGTCCAGGGCACGCTTGTTCGTGTTCTTGGGCAAAGGTACTGCTTATCATTCTTTTTCCGCTCTGCGTGTGGTGGGCACGGTGCTTTGTAGGTAACCGTGCGGGGGGAAGGAGCCAGCGGAACGTTCTCTGTTCCTTGCCAAGCCGACTAGCGCGGTCAGGAGCCACAGTTGTCCCTCTAGGTCCAAGATGCTAAAGCGCTAATTCCAGATCCACCGTTTAATGGAGGGTTTTGGGTTTGAAGCCGGCAACCAAGAGAAAGAAAGAAACCGCAAGAGGGGATTGTTAATTGTCCTCGGGCGCCCCTCCACCAGGTCACGGGATCACGAGCCAGGCGGGAAAGCAGCTAGGAGAGGACAGTTTCCCCACCGGCCCAGACACTTCAGAGGCCGGCCGCGTCTCATGGCGTCCACCCGCTTTTGTCCGGGGCCAAGCTGGACGAGACAACTGACTGACAGGTAGGATGGGCAGACTCGGGTGTCCAGTTGTCTTGCTCTCCCAATCTAGGGCGGGCTTGGGTCTTTCCTCAGTGTGGGGAGGACCTTTGCTTTCAGAAAGCAATGGTTGCATGACCCGTCTCCACTTAGGCCTCTGTGCCATGCTGGTGGAGAAGTTTCTTTGGGACTCCATGGGTCGCCTTTCTCCCCTTGGCCTTCGTGTTGGTGCCTGTGGTGCTGCTGGTGATGCTCGTGGCACGGTGAATCACTTGTCCCGTTTGGCACTTGGAGGTTCTGCAGCAGTCTCCTTGCACCGGAAATGGAGCCCAGGCAACTCTGTGCACGAGTGTCCCGCCGGTGAAGAACACATCCCTGCGTCATTCCTGCCGGAGGTCCCTTTCCCAAGTAGCACTATACCTCCCAAGGACATTCCACATATAGAGCCTGTTCGCCCATCTTCTCCCCGGACCCTGCTCGACGTGTGTGGCGTTTTTGAGAGCCTGGCCAGCCAGAAGGAGATGATTCACGGACCTGCACCCGCTCCTCCCTGCCCCCCGGAGGGCTCAGGAGATGGTCTACTTGCTTCGTTGGCTGTGGGCATACTGCGAGGCGTCACCCTGCCGCATCACTCACCAGAGGCCAGCGGTAAGGCCAGAGAATGCAGACCGGGAAAGAAAGGCAAACCAACATCCAAAGTCCCGGCCAGAGAGGACTCTCCCACCCCCGCAGAAGTGCGAGGCCCTCGGATCGTGCTCAAACGCGGTCACGCACCCCATCCTCCCCAGGAACTTCCCAGCAGAGACAGCCCTCGAGAGCTCGGCTGCTCAGCGTGATCCAGGTGAACACCGTGGCCCCGGGCACACTGCAGGCCCCGCCTTTTTCCAGGAGTCTGCACCAGCCACACTGCCGAGAGGAACTCGCTCCTCGCCGGAACACTTGGTGGGTCACACAGGGCGTGCCGCACGCAGAGTGTGCCTGTGCGTCTGCATGCATGTGCCTCAGAGCCTACCTACCGCCACAGCCCCAGAGATGGCTGCGGCTTCTTGTTCTTCCTCTTGGTCGCTCAGGCCCTCCCGCTGGCACAAGGGCCATTGCCAACGCTCGTGAGGCCCGGAGGCGGGCTGTCCGTTCTGGGACGGCCGAGCCGGTCGTGCTCCTGTTCTGGCAGCTTGCCGTTTCTCCCTTCTCCGTGGTTGGACTGGTGAATCACGACTGCTCCGGCAGGCAGAGCTGACTGGATCTTCCGGAGGTCGAAGGCCGGCTTCGGCCGCTTGTGCTCTTGGAGGCGTCTCCACTGCTCTAAGCTGATTCCTTCGACCTCTGTGTCCCCCGGGGACACGTGCGACTCAGGAGCTCTGCCGCTGGCGGCTCCCGCAGGCTCCCCGGGGCCGGAGGGGTCAGGCTCCCCGGGGTGAGTGGGGTCAGCCGTGAGGGGGGCCGCTGCCCCTCCCCCACCTCCCCCTTGCCACGCACCCTCCCGGGAGTAGAAGAGCACGTAGGCGCTCTGGCTCAGGGCAGCACTCTCGTCACAGGCGCTCACCTTGGCATCATCCATCTTATACCACTGGCCGTTGCCCGCTCGCACGTAAGAAAAGTAGTGTCCTCGCTCACAGCTCCAGCCGGAGTGCACCAGCACGGCATAGAGCACGTAGCCCAGTGGCCTGCCTTCCGCTCAGACGTGTAGGGCTGCAGGTCGAGGCACTGGGGAGAGCGCACTTCCTGAGCCCTTTTGGCCCCGCTCACCTGTGTGAACCGCTTCAGCACCAGCACCAGGACCTGGGACGTGCTGTGCAAAGTCAACCTCTTGGTGGCAGGCACCTTCCGGGGACAAACGCCACTGTCATAGGCGTTTTCAGCGTCCAGCTTCTCGGGCTTCAGCAGCTCTCTCAGAGCTTGCTCCACACTCTGAGCCGCCGTGATATCCAGACTGATGTCCAGGTAAGGATCGAACGTGTCCGAGACTCCGAGGCTGTGGACACACTGGATCTGAGTCCTCCAAGTCCCGCCAAAGATCTGACGGATGAGGGTGGTGTCCTCGGAGGGATGGCCCGACAGCTGAGATGCACTCAAGCACCCTTGCTGCATGGTATTCAGAGTGAATATCAGAAACTCGTGGGCATCTTCCTGCTGGTGTCTTTCGAAGCCCGCCAGCAGGTCCTTGCGGGGCCGGATCACCTCTCCCGGCTGAAGGAGGGCTCGGGTCACGTGAGCTCGCACGGCACAGAGCGTGCAGGAGGTGCTGGCCGGACAGAGGGTGGCGTGCTGCTGGGACACCATCCAGCTGGCCAGGGGCGGCGTGTGGCTCAGACACTGCAGCGCTGCATTCACGTAGCAGGTATTCCCCAGAATATGAAGCCCAGCCCAGACCCTCCACGGCCCCCTCCAATTCAGGGCGACTTGGTGGCCAGGCACCAGCCCTGCTGACCCATGAGCGAAGTCACACCTCTGGGGCCGCCCGACCGCCGGCCACGGCCCCTCACGGACACAGGGTTCCCAAAGGGTTTCCACACGCGCGGCACTGGGCCGACAACCTTGCCCTCCGGGGAAGACGTTGAAGGGAGAAGGAACATTCAACTCCCCCGTGCGCAGAAGCAGCCCCCGGGTCTCTGCAAACAAGGCCCACGAGTCTTTCCGTCTCCTACCTGCCTCTGCACAACGAAGCCTCCTTCCCTCAGAGGGTGCTTCTCTGAGAAAGGGCCTGGGCCCCGCCCCCTCGGGCCTTTCATGGCTTTCCCACGGCCCCACCCCCGCACGCACAACATCCTCATTGGCTGAGGCGTCCCAGGGCGTGCTCACTGCCACTCCCGACATTCCACCACCGACACTTTTCTCCGGGAATTCCCCATGACGAACCCCCGCACGTACTTCCGATCTGGCCCTGGACCAAAGGGCTCAGGATGCAAATGAATCCCGGGGCCTTTGGCCTTCCAGACTTGCCTGCTAGACAGTCACTGCAGGGCTTCCAAGTTCAGCACACACATGTGGGCTGGGGAGGAATTCCGTGGGCTCGCCCTTCAGGTCCTAACACACTTGTGGAAACACATGTCTGCCCACCTACCCTCTCTCCTTGAGGGCTCTCCCCACCCCAGTCCCCTGCCTGAGGACAACCCCTCCCCGGACAACAAGAAACCCTTGCCTCAACTTTGCTCTCGACTGAGGTCCACTCCAATTTCTATGGTTTCTCACAAGCCACTCTTCTAGCGTTCAGGGTCCTGGCACCAAAACATGCCGCGACTGTGGCACATATGCTTCTCTCCCTTCAGGGCCGTTGGTTATGGTCCAAAGCGAGCTCCTTCAGAAAGCCACAGGCTCGCTGAAACTTTGGATTCATTTCTTCAGCTCCTTTCCAACCTTAGTTGTCTTCTTTATCATTTGCTTCTTTTTTTTTTTGGGGGGGGGGTATTCGCTCATTTATTATTGGTTATTTTTTTTGTATTGTCTGTTCATTTTATTTATTTATTTATTCATTTTTGCTTGATATTATTCTCTGTTTCTACCTTAATTACACTAGTTGACTTTTAGAGTCATCTTTCCAATGTAGGGGCTCAAAACGCACTATAACTTAAGGTATAAAGAGATTTCCCTCCTGGAAGAGGATGACTGTTGGTTTCCTTCTTGGCGTGTGACATGTATGTTTGTTTGCTCTGCCGACCTGGATATTGTGCTTGCCTTCCAACACTACGGGCGTTCCACAGTCCATGGGTTTCCCATAGCTGATGTGGTGATTCCTTTGATCCTTACTAGGAAAAGACGGTCGTGACCCCATTTTCTTCCTTAGCCTATTGCACCCCTCCCACCTCCCGCTGCCCCATCCCATCCCAGGACCCTACTGCTTTGTGCTTTATGACGCACGTGCTCACACACTTGCTGTCCTTTTGCCTCCTTCCTATGGCACAGAGAAGACAGATCAGCCAGTATTTGTCTCTCTTTTGCACAGATTTCCCCCAGCATCAGGCGACAATCCCCTTCCCTCTGCCACGCCATTCCAATCACTGTTTTCTCCTTCTTCTCCTTCTTCAACTTCTTCACCTCCTTCTCCTTTTCTTTCTCCTTCTTCTTCCTCGTCGTCTTCTTCTTCTTCCTCTTCTTCAGAGGGTGTAGATGGGGCAAGCAGTAAGTTCATTTGAGGCGATGGGGCAGAGGAAGACTGGTGGGGATACTGAGGGCGGCCTGTGGGTGGCTCGACTTCCTCGTCCAGGGCACGCTTGTTCGTGTTCTTGGGCAAAGGTACTGCTCATCATTCTTTTTCCTCTCTGCGTGTGGTGGGCACGGTGCTTTGTAGGTAACCGTGCGGGGGGAAGGAGCCAGCGGAACGTTCTCTGTTCCTTGCCAAGCCGACTAGCGCGGTCAGGAGCCACAGTTGTCCCTCTAGGTCCAAGATGCTAAATCGCTAATTCCAGATCCACCGTTTAATGGAGGGTTTTGGGTTTGAAGCCGGCAACCAAGAGAAAGAAAGAAACCGCAAGAGGGGATTGTTAATTGTCCTCGGGCGCCCCTCCACCAGGTCACGGGATCACGAGCCAGGCGAGAAAGCAGCTAGGAGAGGACAGTTTCCCCACCGGCCCAGACACTTCAGAGGCCGGCCGCGTCTCATGGCGTCCACCCGCTTTTGTCCGGGGCCAAGCTGGACGAGACAACTGACTGACAGGTAGGATGGGCAGACTCGGATGTCCAGTTGTCTTGCTGTCCTAATCTAGGGCGGGCTTGGGTCTTTCCTCAGTGTGGGGAGGACCTTTGCTTTCAGAAAGCAATGGTTGCATGACCCGTCTCCACTTAGGCCCCTGTGCCATGCTGGTGGAGAAGTTTCCTTGGTACTCCATGGGTCGCCTTTCTCCCCTTGGCCTTCGTGTTGGTGCCTGTGGTGCTGCTGGTGATGCTCGTGGCACGGTGAATCACTTGTCCCGTTTGGCACTTGGAGGTTCTGCAGCAGTCTCCTTGCACCGGAAATGGAGCCCAGGCACCTCTGTGCACGAGTCTCCCGCCGATGACGAACTCATCCCTGCGTCATTCCTGCCGGAGGTCCCTTTCCCAAGTAGCACTATACCTCCCAAGGACATTCCACATATAGAGCCTGTTCGCCCATCTTCTCCCCGGACCCTGCTCGACGTGTGTGGCGTTTTTGAGAGCCTGGCCAGCCAGAAGGAGATGATTCACGGACCTGCACCCGCTCCTCCCTGCCCCCCGGAGGGCTCAGGAGATCGTCTCCTTGCTCCTTTGGCTGTGGGCATACTGCGAGGCGTCACCCTGCCGCATCACTCACCATAGGCCAGCGGTAAGGCCAGAGAATGCAGACCGGGAAAGAAAGGCAAACCATCATCCAAAGTCCCGTCCAGAGAGGACTCTCCCACCCCCGCAGAACTGCGAGGCCCTCGGATCGTGCTCAAACGCGGTCACGCACCCCATCCTCCCCAGGAACTTCCCAGCAGAGACAGCCCTCGAGAGCTCGGCTGCTCAGCGTGATCCAGGTGAACACCATGGCCCCGGGCACACTGCAGGCCCCGCCTTTTTCCAGGAGGCTGCACCAGCCACACCGCCGAGAGGAACTCGCTCCTCAACGGAACACTTGGTGGGTCACACAGGGCGTGCCGCACGAAGAGTGTGCCTGGGCGTCTGCATGCATGTGCCTCAGAGCTTACCTACCGCCACAGCCCCAGAGATGGCCGCGGCTTCTTGTTCTTCCTCTTGGTCGCTCAGGCCCTCCCGCTGGCACAAGGGCCATTGCCAACGCTCGTGAGGCCCGGAGGCGGGCTGTCCGTTCTGGGACGGCCGAGGCGGTTGTGCTCCTGTTCTGGCAGCTTGCCGTTTCTCCCTTCTCCATGGTTGGACTGGTGAATCACGACTGCTCCGGCAGGCAGAGCTGACTGGATCTTCCGGAGGTCGAAGGCCGGCTTCGGCCGCTTGTGCTCTTGGAGGCGTCTCCACTGCTCTAAGCTGATTCCTTCGACCTCTGTGTCCCCCGGGGACACGTGCGACTCAGGAGCTCTGCCGCTGGCGTCTCCCGCAGGCTCCCCGGGGCCGGAAGGGTCAGGCTCCCCGGGGTGAGTGGGGTCAGCCGTGAGGGGGGCCGCTGCCCCTCCCCCAGCTCCCCCTTGCCACGCACCCTCCCGGGAGTAGAAGACCACGTAGGCGCTCTGGCTCAGGGCAGCACTCTCGTCATAGGCGCTCACCTTGGCATCGTCCATCCTATACCACTGGCCGTTGCCCGCTCGCACGTAAGAAAAGGAGTGTCCTCGCTCACAGCTCCACCCGGAGTGCACCAGCACGGCATAGAGCACGTAGCCCAGTGGCCTGCCTTCCACTCAGACGTGTAGGGCTGCAGGTCGAAGCACTGGGGAGAGAGCACTTCTTGAACCCTTTTGGCCCCACTCACCTGTGTGAACCGCTTCAGCACCAGCACCAGGACCTGGGACGTGCTGTGCAAAGTCAACCTCTTGGTGGCAGGCACCTTCCGGGGACAAACGCCACAGTCATAGGCGTTTTCAGCGTCCAGCTTCTCGGGCTTCAGCAGCTCTCTCAGATCTTGCTCCACACTCTGAGCCGTCGTGATATCCAGACTGATGTCCAGGTAAGGATCGAACGTGTCCGAGACTCCGAGGCTGTGGACACACTGGATCTGAGTCCTCCACGTCCCGCCAAAGATCTGACGGATGAGGGTGGTGTCCTCGGAGGGATGGCCCGACAGCTGAGATGCACTCAAGCACCCTTGCTGCATGGTATTCAGAGTGAATATCAGAAACTCGTGGGCATCTTCCTGCTCGTGTCTTTCGAAGCCCGCCAGCAGGTCCTTGCGGGGCCGGATCACCTCTCCCGGCTGAAGGAGGGCTCGGGTCACGTGAGCTCGCACGGCACAGAGCGTGCAGGAGGTGCTGGCCGGACAGAGGGTGGCGTGCTGCTGGGACACCATCCAGCTGGCCAGGGACGGCGTGTGGCTCAGACACTGCAGCGCTGCATTCACGTAGCAGGTGTTCCCCAGAATATGAAGCCCAGCCCAGACCCTCCACGGCCCCCTCCAATTCAGGGTGACTTGGTGGCCAGGCACCAGCCCTGCTGACCCATGAGCGAAGTCACACCTCTGGGGCCGCCCGACCGCCGGCCACGGCCCCTCACGGACACAGGGTTCCCAAAGGGTTTCCACACCAGCGGCACTGGGCCGACAACCTTGCCCTCCGGGGAAGACGTTGAAGGGAGAAGGACATTCACCTCCCCCGTGCGCAGAAGCAGCCCCCGGGTCTCTGCAAACAAGGCCCACGAGTCTTTCCGTCTCCTACCTGCCTCTGCACAACGAAGCCTCCTTCCCTCAGAGGGTGCTTCTCTGAGAAAGGGCCTGGGCCCCGCCCCCTCGGGCCTTTTATGGCTTTCCCACGGCCCCACCCCCGCACGCGCAACATCCTCATTGGCTGAGGCCTCCCAGGGCGTGCTCACTGCCACTCCCGACATTCCACCACCGACACTTTTCTCCGGGAATTCCCCATGACGAACCCCCGCACGTACTTCCTATCTGGCCCTGGACCAAAGGGCTCAGGATGCAAATGAATCCCGGGGCCTTTGGCCTTCCAGACTTGCCTGCTAGACAGTCACTGCAGGGCTTCCAAGTTCAGCACACACATGTGGGCTGGGGAGGAATTCCGTGGGCTCGCCCTTCAGGTCCTAACACACTTGTGGAAAGACATGTCTGCCCACCTACCCTCTCTCCTTGAGGGCTCTCCCCACCCCAGTCCCCTGCCTGAGGACAACCCCTCCCCAGAGAACAAGAAACCCTTGCCTCAACTTTGCTCTCGACTGAGGTCCACTCCAATTTCTATGGTTTCTCACAAGCCACTCTTCTAGCGTTCAGGGTCCTGGCACCAAAACATGCCGCGACTGTGGCACATATGCTTCTCTCCCTTCAGGGCCGTTGGTTATGGTCCAAAGCGAGCTCCTTCAGAAAGCCACAGGCTCGCTGAAACTTTGGATTCATTTCTTCAGCTCCTTTCCAACCTTAGTTGTCTTCTTTATTATTTGCTTCTTTTTTTGGGGGGGGGGGTATTCGCTCATTTATTATTGGTTATTTTTTTTGTATTGTCTGTTCATTTTATTTATTTATTTATTCATTTTTGCTTGATATTATTCTCTGTTTCTACCTTAATTACACTAGTTGACTTTTAGAGTCATCTTTCCAATGTAGGGGCTCAAAACGCACTATAACTTAAGGTATAAAGAGATTTCCCTCCTGGAAGAGGATGACTGTTGGTTTCCTTCTTGGCGTGTGACATGTATGTTTGTTTGCTCTGCCGACCTGGATATTGTGCTTGCCTTCCAACACTACGGGCGTTCCACAGTCCATGGGTTTCCCATAGCTGATGTGGTGATTCCTTTGATCCTTACTAGGAAAAGACGGTCGTGACCCCATTTTCTTCCTTAGCCTATTGCACCCCTCCCACCTCCCGCTGCCCCATCCCATCCCAGGACCCTACTGCTTTGTGCTTTATGACGCACGTGCTCACATACTTGCTGTCCTTTTGCCTCCTTCCTATGGCACAGAGAAGCCAGATCAGCCAGTATTTGTCTCTCTTTTGCACGGATTTCCCCCAGCATCAGGCGACAATCCCCTTCCCTCTGCCACGCCATTCCAATCACTGTTTTCTCCTTCTTCTCCTTCTTCAACTTCTTCACCTCCTTCTCCTTTTCTTTCTCCTTCTTCTTCCTCGTCGTCTTCTTCTTCTTCCTCTTCTTCAGAGGGTGTAGATGGGGCAAGCAGTAAGTTCATTTGAGGCGATGGGGCAGAGGAGGACTGGTGGGGATACTGAGGGCGGCCTGTGGGTGGCTCGACTTCCTCGTCCAGGGCACGCTTGTTCGTGTTCTTGGGCAAAGGTACTGCTTATCATTCTTTTTCCGCTCTGCGTGTGGTGGGCACGGTGCTTTGTAGGTAACCGTGCGGGGGGAAGGAGCCAGCGGAACGTTCTCTGTTCCTTGCCAAGCCGACTAGCGCGGTCAGGAGCCACAGTTGTCCCTCTAGGTCCAAGATGCTAAAGCGCTAATTCCAGATCCACCGTTTAATGGAGGGTTTTGGGTTTGAAGCCGGCAACCAAGAGAAAGAAAGAAACCGCAAGAGGGGATTGTTAATTGTCCTCGGGCGCCCCTCCACCAGGTCACGGGATCACGAGCCAGGCGGGAAAGCAGCTAGGAGAGGACAGTTTCCCCACCGGCCCAGACACTTCAGAGGCCGGCCGCGTCTCATGGCGTCCACCCGCTTTTGTCCGGGGCCAAGCTGGACGAGACAACTGACTGACAGGTAGGATGGGCAGACTCGGGTGTCCAGTTGTCTTGCTCTCCCAATCTAGGGCGGGCTTGGGTCTTTCCTCAGTGTGGGGAGGACCTTTGCTTTCAGAAAGCAATGGTTGCATGACCCGTCTCCACTTAGGCCTCTGTGCCATGCTGGTGGAGAAGTTTCTTTGGGACTCCATGGGTCGCCTTTCTCCCCTTGGCCTTCGTGTTGGTGCCTGTGGTGCTGCTGGTGATGCTCGTGGCACGGTGAATCACTTGTCCCGTTTGGCACTTGGAGGTTCTGCAGCAGTCTCCTTGCACCGGAAATGGAGCCCAGGCAACTCTGTGCACGAGTGTCCCGCCGGTGAAGAACACATCCCTGCGTCATTCCTGCCGGAGGTCCCTTTCCCAAGTAGCACTATACCTCCCAAGGACATTCCACATATAGAGCCTGTTCGCCCATCTTCTCCCCGGACCCTGCTCGACGTGTGTGGCGTTTTTGAGAGCCTGGCCAGCCAGAAGGAGATGATTCACGGACCTGCACCCGCTCCTCCCTGCCCCCCGGAGGGCTCAGGAGATGGTCTACTTGCTTCGTTGGCTGTGGGCATACTGCGAGGCGTCACCCTGCCGCATCACTCACCAGAGGCCAGCGGTAAGGCCAGAGAATGCAGACCGGGAAAGAAAGGCAAACCAACATCCAAAGTCCCGGCCAGAGAGGACTCTCCCACCCCCGCAGAAGTGCGAGGCCCTCGGATCGTGCTCAAACGCGGTCACGCACCCCATCCTCCCCAGGAACTTCCCAGCAGAGACAGCCCTCGAGAGCTCGGCTGCTCAGCGTGATCCAGGTGAACACCGTGGCCCCGGGCACACTGCAGGCCCCGCCTTTTTCCAGGAGTCTGCACCAGCCACACTGCCGAGAGGAACTCGCTCCTCGCCGGAACACTTGGTGGGTCACACAGGGCGTGCCGCACGCAGAGTGTGCCTGTGCGTCTGCATGCATGTGCCTCAGAGCCTACCTACCGCCACAGCCCCAGAGATGGCTGCGGCTTCTTGTTCTTCCTCTTGGTCGCTCAGGCCCTCCCGCTGGCACAAGGGCCATTGCCAACGCTCGTGAGGCCCGGAGGCGGGCTGTCCGTTCTGGGACGGCCGAGCCGGTCGTGCTCCTGTTCTGGCAGCTTGCCGTTTCTCCCTTCTCCGTGGTTGGACTGGTGAATCACGACTGCTCCGGCAGGCAGAGCTGACTGGATCTTCCGGAGGTCGAAGGCCGGCTTCGGCCGCTTGTGCTCTTGGAGGCGTCTCCACTGCTCTAAGCTGATTCCTTCGACCTCTGTGTCCCCCGGGGACACGTGCGACTCAGGAGCTCTGCCGCTGGCGGCTCCCGCAGGCTCCCCGGGGCCGGAGGGGTCAGGCTCCCCGGGGTGAGTGGGGTCAGCCGTGAGGGGGGCCGCTGCCCCTCCCCCAGCTCCCCCTTGCCACGCACCCTCCCGGGAGTAGAAGAGCACGTAGGCGCTCTGGCTCAGGGCAGCACTCTCGTCACAGGCGCTCACCTTGGCATCATCCATCTTATACCACTGGCCGTTGCCCGCTCGCACGTAAGAAAAGTAGTGTCCTCGCTCACAGCTCCAGCCGGAGTGCACCAGCACGGCATAGAGCACGTAGCCCAGTGGCCTGCCTTCCGCTCAGACGTGTAGGGCTGCAGGTCGAGGCACTGGGGAGAGCGCACTTCCTGAGCCCTTTTGGCCCCGCTCACCTGTGTGAACCGCTTCAGCACCAGCACCAGGACCTGGGACGTGCTGTGCAAAGTCAACCTCTTGGTGGCAGGCACCTTCCGGGGACAAACGCCACTGTCATAGGCGTTTTCAGCGTCCAGCTTCTCGGGCTTCAGCAGCTCTCTCAGAGCTTGCTCCACACTCTGAGCCGCCGTGATATCCAGACTGATGTCCAGGTAAGGATCGAACGTGTCCGAGACTCCGAGGCTGTGGACACACTGGATCTGAGTCCTCCAAGTCCCGCCAAAGATCTGACGGATGAGGGTGGTGTCCTCGGAGGGATGGCCCGACAGCTGAGATGCACTCAAGCACCCTTGCTGCATGGTATTCAGAGTGAATATCAGAAACTCGTGGGCATCTTCCTGCTGGTGTCTTTCGAAGCCCGCCAGCAGGTCCTTGCGGGGCCGGATCACCTCTCCCGGCTGAAGGAGGGCTCGGGTCACGTGAGCTCGCACGGCACAGAGCGTGCAGGAGGTGCTGGCCGGACAGAGGGTGGCGTGCTGCTGGGACACCATCCAGCTGGCCAGGGGCGGCGTGTGGCTCAGACACTGCAGCGCTGCATTCACGTAGCAGGTATTCCCCAGAATATGAAGCCCAGCCCAGACCCTCCACGGCCCCCTCCAATTCAGGGCGACTTGGTGGCCAGGCACCAGCCCTGCTGACCCATGAGCGAAGTCACACCTCTGGGGCCGCCCGACCGCCGGCCACGGCCCCTCACGGACACAGGGTTCCCAAAGGGTTTCCACACGCGCGGCACTGGGCCGACAACCTTGCCCTCCGGGGAAGACGTTGAAGGGAGAAGGAACATTCAACTCCCCCGTGCGCAGAAGCAGCCCCCGGGTCTCTGCAAACAAGGCCCACGAGTCTTTCCGTCTCCTACCTGCCTCTGCACAACGAAGCCTCCTTCCCTCAGAGGGTGCTTCTCTGAGAAAGGGCCTGGGCCCCGCCCCCTCAGGCCTTTCATGGCTTTCCCACGGCCCCACCCCCGCACGCACAACATCCTCATTGGCTGAGGCGTCCCAGGGCGTGCTCACTGCCACTCCCGACATTCCACCACCGACACTTTTCTCCGGGAATTCCCCATGACGAACCCCCGCACGTACTTCCGATCTGGCCCTGGACCAAAGGGCTCAGGATGCAAATGAATCCCGGGGCCTTTGGCCTTCCAGACTTGCCTGCTAGACAGTCACTGCAGGGCTTCCAAGTTCAGCACACACATGTGGGCTGGGGAGGAATTCCGTGGGCTCGCCCTTCAGGTCCTAACACACTTGTGGAAACACATGTCTGCCCACCTACCCTCTCTCCTTGAGGGCTCTCCCCACCCCAGTCCCCTGCCTGAGGACAACCCCTCCCCGGACAACAAGAAACCCTTGCCTCAACTTTGCTCTCGACTGAGGTCCACTCCAATTTCTATGGTTTCTCACAAGCCACTCTTCTAGCGTTCAGGGTCCTGGCACCAAAACATGCCGCGACTGTGGCACATATGCTTCTCTCCCTTCAGGGCCGTTGGTTATGGTCCAAAGCGAGCTCCTTCAGAAAGCCACAGGCTCGCTGAAACTTTGGATTCATTTCTTCAGCTCCTTTCCAACCTTAGTTGTCTTCTTTATTATTTGCTTCTTTTTTTTTTTGGGGGGGGGGGTATTCGCTCATTTATTATTGGTTATTTTTTTTGTATTGTCTGTTCATTTTATTTATTTATTTATTCATTTTTGCTTGATATTATTCTCTGTTTCTACCTTAATTACACTAGTTGACTTTTAGAGTCATCTTTCCAATGTAGGGGCTCAAAACGCACTATAACTTAAGGTATAAAGAGATTTCCCTCCTGGAAGAGGATGACTGTTGGTTTCCTTCTTGGCGTGTGACATGTATGTTTGTTTGCTCTGCCGACCTGGATATTGTGCTTGCCTTCCAACACTACGGGCGTTCCACAGTCCATGGGTTTCCCATAGCTGATGTGGTGATTCCTTTGATCCTTACTAGGAAAAGACGGTCGTGACCCCATTTTCTTCCTTAGCCTATTGCACCCCTCCCACCTCCCGCTGCCCCATCCCATCCCAGGACCCTACTGCTTTGTGCTTTATGACGCACGTGCTCACACACTTGCTGTCCTTTTGCCTCCTTCCTATGGCACAGAGAAGACAGATCAGCCAGTATTTGTCTCTCTTTTGCACAGATTTCCCCCAGCATCAGGCGACAATCCCCTTCCCTCTGCCACGCCATTCCAATCACTGTTTTCTCCTTCTTCTCCTTCTTCAACTTCTTCACCTCCTTCTCCTTTTCTTTCTCCTTCTTCTTCCTCGTCGTCTTCTTCTTCTTCCTCTTCTTCAGAGGGTGTAGATGGGGCAAGCAGTAAGTTCATTTGAGGCGATGGGGCAGAGGAAGACTGGTGGGGATACTGAGGGCGGCCTGTGGGTGGCTCGACTTCCTCGTCCAGGGCACGCTTGTTCGTGTTCTTGGGCAAAGGTACTGCTCATCATTCTTTTTCCTCTCTGCGTGTGGTGGGCACGGTGCTTTGTAGGTAACCGTGCGGGGGGAAGGAGCCAGCGGAACGTTCTCTGTTCCTTGCCAAGCCGACTAGCGCGGTCAGGAGCCACAGTTGTCCCTCTAGGTCCAAGATGCTAAATCGCTAATTCCAGATCCACCGTTTAATGGAGGGTTTTGGGTTTGAAGCCGGCAACCAAGAGAAAGAAAGAAACCGCAAGAGGGGATTGTTAATTGTCCTCGGGCGCCCCTCCACCAGGTCACGGGATCACGAGCCAGGCGAGAAAGCAGCTAGGAGAGGACAGTTTCCCCACCGGCCCAGACACTTCAGAGGCCGGCCGCGTCTCATGGCGTCCACCCGCTTTTGTCCGGGGCCAAGCTGGACGAGACAACTGACTGACAGGTAGGATGGGCAGACTCGGATGTCCAGTTGTCTTGCTGTCCTAATCTAGGGCGGGCTTGGGTCTTTCCTCAGTGTGGGGAGGACCTTTGCTTTCAGAAAGCAATGGTTGCATGACCCGTCTCCACTTAGGCCCCTGTGCCATGCTGGTGGAGAAGTTTCCTTGGTACTCCATGGGTCGCCTTTCTCCCCTTGGCCTTCGTGTTGGTGCCTGTGGTGCTGCTGGTGATGCTCGTGGCACGGTGAATCACTTGTCCCGTTTGGCACTTGGAGGTTCTGCAGCAGTCTCCTTGCACCGGAAATGGAGCCCAGGCACCTCTGTGCACGAGTCTCCCGCCGATGACGAACTCATCCCTGCGTCATTCCTGCCGGAGGTCCCTTTCCCAAGTAGCACTATACCTCCCAAGGACATTCCACATATAGAGCCTGTTCGCCCATCTTCTCCCCGGACCCTGCTCGACGTGTGTGGCGTTTTTGAGAGCCTGGCCAGCCAGAAGGAGATGATTCACGGACCTGCACCCGCTCCTCCCTGCCCCCCGGAGGGCTCAGGAGATCGTCTCCTTGCTCCTTTGGCTGTGGGCATACTGCGAGGCGTCACCCTGCCGCATCACTCACCATAGGCCAGCGGTAAGGCCAGAGAATGCAGACCGGGAAAGAAAGGCAAACCATCATCCAAAGTCCCGTCCAGAGAGGACTCTCCCACCCCCGCAGAACTGCGAGGCCCTCGGATCGTGCTCAAACGCGGTCACGCACCCCATCCTCCCCAGGAACTTCCCAGCAGAGACAGCCCTCGAGAGCTCGGCTGCTCAGCGTGATCCAGGTGAACACCATGGCCCCGGGCACACTGCAGGCCCCGCCTTTTTCCAGGAGGCTGCACCAGCCACACCGCCGAGAGGAACTCGCTCCTCAACGGAACACTTGGTGGGTCACACAGGGCGTGCCGCACGAAGAGTGTGCCTGGGCGTCTGCATGCATGTGCCTCAGAGCTTACCTACCGCCACAGCCCCAGAGATGGCCGCGGCTTCTTGTTCTTCCTCTTGGTCGCTCAGGCCCTCCCGCTGGCACAAGGGCCATTGCCAACGCTCGTGAGGCCCGGAGGCGGGCTGTCCGTTCTGGGACGGCCGAGGCGGTTGTGCTCCTGTTCTGGCAGCTTGCCGTTTCTCCCTTCTCCATGGTTGGACTGGTGAATCACGACTGCTCCGGCAGGCAGAGCTGACTGGATCTTCCGGAGGTCGAAGGCCGGCTTCGGCCGCTTGTGCTCTTGGAGGCGTCTCCACTGCTCTAAGCTGATTCCTTCGAACTCTGTGTCCCCCGGGGACACGTGCGACTCAGGAGCTCTGCCGCTGGCGTCTCCCGCAGGCTCCCCGGGGCCGGAAGGGTCAGGCTCCCCGGGGTGAGTGGGGTCAGCCGTGAGGGGGGCCGCTGCCCCTCCCCCAGCTCCCCCTTGCCACGCACCCTCCCGGGAGTAGAAGACCACGTAGGCGCTCTGGCTCAGGGCAGCACTCTCGTCATAGGCGCTCACCTTGGCATCGTCCATCCTATACCACTGGCCGTTGCCCGCTCGCACGTAAGAAAAGGAGTGTCCTCGCTCACAGCTCCACCCGGAGTGCACCAGCACGGCATAGAGCACGTAGCCCAGTGGCCTGCCTTCCACTCAGACGTGTAGGGCTGCAGGTCGAAGCACTGGGGAGAGAGCACTTCTTGAACCCTTTTGGCCCCACTCACCTGTGTGAACCGCTTCAGCACCAGCACCAGGACCTGGGACGTGCTGTGCAAAGTCAACCTCTTGGTGGCAGGCACCTTCCGGGGACAAACGCCACAGTCATAGGCGTTTTCAGCGTCCAGCTTCTCGGGCTTCAGCAGCTCTCTCAGATCTTGCTCCACACTCTGAGCCGTCGTGATATCCAGACTGATGTCCAGGTAAGGATCGAACGTGTCCGAGACTCCGAGGCTGTGGACACACTGGATCTGAGTCCTCCACGTCCCGCCAAAGATCTGACGGATGAGGGTGGTGTCCTCGGAGGGATGGCCCGACAGCTGAGATGCACTCAAGCACCCTTGCTGCATGGTATTCAGAGTGAATATCAGAAACTCGTGGGCATCTTCCTGCTCGTGTCTTTCGAAGCCCGCCAGCAGGTCCTTGCGGGGCCGGATCACCTCTCCCGGCTGAAGGAGGGCTCGGGTCACGTGAGCTCGCACGGCACAGAGCGTGCAGGAGGTGCTGGCCGGACAGAGGGTGGCGTGCTGCTGGGACACCATCCAGCTGGCCAGGGACGGCGTGTGGCTCAGACACTGCAGCGCTGCATTCACGTAGCAGGTGTTCCCCAGAATATGAAGCCCAGCCCAGACCCTCCACGGCCCCCTCCAATTCAGGGTGACTTGGTGGCCAGGCACCAGCCCTGCTGACCCATGAGCGAAGTCACACCTCTGGGGCCGCCCGACCGCCGGCCACGGCCCCTCACGGACACAGGGTTCCCAAAGGGTTTCCACACCAGCGGCACTGGGCCGACAACCTTGCCCTCCGGGGAAGACGTTGAAGGGAGAAGGACATTCACCTCCCCCGTGCGCAGAAGCAGCCCCCGGGTCTCTGCAAACAAGGCCCACGAGTCTTTCCGTCTCCTACCTGCCTCTGCACAACGAAGCCTCCTTCCCTCAGAGGGTGCTTCTCTGAGAAAGGGCCTGGGCCCCGCCCCCTCGGGCCTTTTATGGCTTTCCCACGGCCCCACCCCCGCACGCGCAACATCCTCATTGGCTGAGGCCTCCCAGGGCGTGCTCACTGCCACTCCCGACATTCCACCACCGACACTTTTCTCCGGGAATTCCCCATGACGAACCCCCGCACGTACTTCCTATCTGGCCCTGGACCAAAGGGCTCAGGATGCAAATGAATCCCGGGGCCTTTGGCCTTCCAGACTTGCCTGCTAGACAGTCACTGCAGGGCTTCCAAGTTCAGCACACACATGTGGGCTGGGGAGGAATTCCGTGGGCTCGCCCTTCAGGTCCTAACACACTTGTGGAAAGACATGTCTGCCCACCTACCCTCTCTCCTTGAGGGCTCTCCCCACCCCAGTCCCCTGCCTGAGGACAACCCCTCCCCAGAGAACAAGAAACCCTTGCCTCAACTTTGCTCTCGACTGAGGTCCACTCCAATTTCTATGGTTTCTCACAAGCCACTCTTCTAGCGTTCAGGGTCCTGGCACCAAAACATGCCGCGACTGTGGCACATATGCTTCTCTCCCTTCAGGGCCGTTGGTTATGGTCCAAAGCGAGCTCCTTCAGAAAGCCACAGGCTCGCTGAAACTTTGGATTCATTTCTTCAGCTCCTTTCCAACCTTAGTTGTCTTCTTTATTATTTGCTTCTTTTTTGGGGGGGGGAGGGGTGTATTCGCTCATTTATTATTGGTTATTTTTTTTTGTATTGTCTGTTCATTTTATTTATTTATATATTCATTTTTGCTTGATATTATTCTCTGTTTCTACCTTAATTACACTAGTTGACTTTTAGAGTCATCTTTCCAATGTAGGGGCTCAAAACGCACTATAACTTAAGGTATAAAGAGATTTCCCTCCTGGAAGAGGATGACTGTTGGTTTCCTTCTTGGCGTGTGACATGTATGTTTGTTTGCTCTGCCGACCTGGATATTGTGCTTGCCTTCCAACACTACGGGCGTTCCACAGTCCATGGGTTTCCCATAGCTGATGTGGTGATTCCTTTGATCCTTACTAGGAAAAGACGGTCGTGACCCCATTTTCTTCCTTAGCCTATTGCACCCCTCCCACCTCCCGCTGCCCCATCCCATCCCAGGACCCTACTGCTTTGTGCTTTATGACGCACGTGCTCACACACTTGCTGTCCTTTTGCCTCCTTCCTATGGCACAGAGAAGCCAGATCAGCCAGTATTTGTCTCTCTTTTGCACGGATTTCCCCCAGCATCAGGCGACAATCCCCTTCCCTCTGCCACGCCATTCCAATCACTGTTTTCTCCTTCTTCTCCTTCTTCAACTTCTTCACCTCCTTCTCCTTTTCTTTCTCCTTCTTCTTCCTCGTCGTCTTCTTCTTCTTCCTCTTCTTCAGAGGGTGTAGATGGGGCAAGCAGTAAGTTCATTTGAGGCGATGGGGCAGAGGAGGACTGGTGGGGATACTGAGGGCGGCCTGTGGGTGGCTCGACTTCCTCGTCCAGGGCACGCTTGTTCGTGTTCTTGGGCAAAGGTACTGCTTATCATTCTTTTTCCGCTCTGCGTGTGGTGGGCACGGTGCTTTGTAGGTAACCGTGCGGGGGGAAGGAGCCAGCGGAACGTTCTCTGTTCCTTGCCAAGCCGACTAGCGCGGTCAGGAGCCACAGTTGTCCCTCTAGGTCCAAGATGCTAAAGCGCTAATTCCAGATCCACCGTTTAATGGAGGGTTTTGGGTTTGAAGCCGGCAACCAAGAGAAAGAAAGAAACCGCAAGAGGGGATTGTTAATTGTCCTCGGGCGCCCCTCCACCAGGTCACGGGATCACGAGCCAGGCGGGAAAGCAGCTAGGAGAGGACAGTTTCCCCACCGGCCCAGACACTTCAGAGGCCGGCCGCGTCTCATGGCGTCCACCCGCTTTTGTCCGGGGCCAAGCTGGACGAGACAACTGACTGACAGGTAGGATGGGCAGACTCGGGTGTCCAGTTGTCTTGCTCTCCCAATCTAGGGCGGGCTTGGGTCTTTCCTCAGTGTGGGGAGGACCTTTGCTTTCAGAAAGCAATGGTTGCATGACCCGTCTCCACTTAGGCCTCTGTGCCATGCTGGTGGAGAAGTTTCTTTGGGACTCCATGGGTCGCCTTTCTCCCCTTGGCCTTCGTGTTGGTGCCTGTGGTGCTGCTGGTGATGCTCGTGGCACGGTGAATCACTTGTCCCGTTTGGCACTTGGAGGTTCTGCAGCAGTCTCCTTGCACCGGAAATGGAGCCCAGGCAACTCTGTGCACGAGTGTCCCGCCGGTGAAGAACACATCCCTGCGTCATTCCTGCCGGAGGTCCCTTTCCCAAGTAGCACTATACCTCCCAAGGACATTCCACATATAGAGCCTGTTCGCCCATCTTCTCCCCGGACCCTGCTCGACGTGTGTGGCGTTTTTGAGAGCCTGGCCAGCCAGAAGGAGATGATTCACGGACCTGCACCCGCTCCTCCCTGCCCCCCGGAGGGCTCAGGAGATGGTCTACTTGCTTCGTTGGCTGTGGGCATACTGCGAGGCGTCACCCTGCCGCATCACTCACCAGAGGCCAGCGGTAAGGCCAGAGAATGCAGACCGGGAAAGAAAGGCAAACCAACATCCAAAGTCCCGGCCAGAGAGGACTCTCCCACCCCCGCAGAAGTGCGAGGCCCTCGGATCGTGCTCAAGCACCCCATCCTCCCCAGGAACTTCCCAGCAGAGACAGCCCTCGAGAGCTCGGCTGCTCAGCGTGATCCAGGTGAACACCGTGGCCCCGGGCACACTGCAGGCCCCGCCTTTTTCCAGGAGTCTGCACCAGCCACACTGCCGAGAGGAACTCGCTCCTCGCCGGAACACTTGGTGGGTCACACAGGGCGTGCCGCACGCAGAGTGTGCCTGTGCGTCTGCATGCATGTGCCTCAGAGCCTACCTACCGCCACAGCCCCAGAGATGGCTGCGGCTTCTTGTTCTTCCTCTTGGTCGCTCAGGCCCTCCCGCTGGCACAAGGGCCATTGCCAACGCTCGTGAGGCCCGGAGGCGGGCTGTCCGTTCTGGGACGGCCGAGCCGGTCGTGCTCCTGTTCTGGCAGCTTGCCGTTTCTCCCTTCTCCGTGGTTGGACTGGTGAATCACGACTGCTCCGGCAGGCAGAGCTGACTGGATCTTCCGGAGGTCGAAGGCCGGCTTCGGCCGCTTGTGCTCTTGGAGGCGTCTCCACTGCTCTAAGCTGATTCCTTCGACCTCTGTGTCCCCCGGGGACACGTGCGACTCAGGAGCTCTGCCGCTGGCGGCTCCCGCAGGCTCCCCGGGGCCGGAGGGGTCAGGCTCCCCGGGGTGAGTGGGGTCAGCCGTGAGGGGGGCCGCTGCCCCTCCCCCACCTCCCCCTTGCCACGCACCCTCCCGGGAGTAGAAGAGCACGTAGGCGCTCTGGCTCAGGGCAGCACTCTCGTCACAGGCGCTCACCTTGGCATCATCCATCTTATACCACTGGCCGTTGCCCGCTCGCACGTAAGAAAAGTAGTGTCCTCGCTCACAGCTCCAGCCGGAGTGCACCAGCACGGCATAGAGCACGTAGCCCAGTGGCCTGCCTTCCGCTCAGACGTGTAGGGCTGCAGGTCGAGGCACTGGGGAGAGCGCACTTCCTGAGCCCTTTTGGCCCCGCTCACCTGTGTGAACCGCTTCAGCACCAGCACCAGGACCTGGGACGTGCTGTGCAAAGTCAACCTCTTGGTGGCAGGCACCTTCCGGGGACAAACGCCACTGTCATAGGCGTTTTCAGCGTCCAGCTTCTCGGGCTTCAGCAGCTCTCTCAGAGCTTGCTCCACACTCTGAGCCGCCGTGATATCCAGACTGATGTCCAGGTAAGGATCGAACGTGTCCGAGACTCCGAGGCTGTGGACACACTGGATCTGAGTCCTCCAAGTCCCGCCAAAGATCTGACGGATGAGGGTGGTGTCCTCGGAGGGATGGCCCGACAGCTGAGATGCACTCAAGCACCCTTGCTGCATGGTATTCAGAGTGAATATCAGAAACTCGTGGGCATCTTCCTGCTGGTGTCTTTCGAAGCCCGCCAGCAGGTCCTTGCGGGGCCGGATCACCTCTCCCGGCTGAAGGAGGGCTCGGGTCACGTGAGCTCGCACGGCACAGAGCGTGCAGGAGGTGCTGGCCGGACAGAGGGTGGCGTGCTGCTGGGACACCATCCAGCTGGCCAGGGGCGGCGTGTGGCTCAGACACTGCAGCGCTGCATTCACGTAGCAGGTATTCCCCAGAATATGAAGCCCAGCCCAGACCCTCCACGGCCCCCTCCAATTCAGGGCGACTTGGTGGCCAGGCACCAGCCCTGCTGACCCATGAGCGAAGTCACACCTCTGGGGCCGCCCGACCGCCGGCCACGGCCCCTCACGGACACAGGGTTCCCAAAGGGTTTCCACACGCGCGGCACTGGGCCGACAACCTTGCCCTCCGGGGAAGACGTTGAAGGGAGAAGGAACATTCAACTCCCCCGTGCGCAGAAGCAGCCCCCGGGTCTCTGCAAACAAGGCCCACGAGTCTTTCCGTCTCCTACCTGCCTCTGCACAACGAAGCCTCCTTCCCTCAGAGGGTGCTTCTCTGAGAAAGGGCCTGGGCCCCGCCCCCTCGGGCCTTTCATGGCTTTCCCACGGCCCCACCCCCGCACGCACAACATCCTCATTGGCTGAGGCGTCCCAGGGCGTGCTCACTGCCACTCCCGACATTCCACCACCGACACTTTTCTCCGGGAATTCCCCATGACGAACCCCCGCACGTACTTCCGATCTGGCCCTGGACCAAAGGGCTCAGGATGCAAATGAATCCCGGGGCCTTTGGCCTTCCAGACTTGCCTGCTAGACAGTCACTGCAGGGCTTCCAAGTTCAGCACACACATGTGGGCTGGGGAGGAATTCCGTGGGCTCGCCCTTCAGGTCCTAACACACTTGTGGAAACACATGTCTGCCCACCTACCCTCTCTCCTTGAGGGCTCTCCCCACCCCAGTCCCCTGCCTGAGGACAACCCCTCCCCGGACAACAAGAAACCCTTGCCTCAACTTTGCTCTCGACTGAGGTCCACTCCAATTTCTATGGTTTCTCACAAGCCACTCTTCTAGCGTTCAGGGTCCTGGCACCAAAACATGCCGCGACTGTGGCACATATGCTTCTCTCCCTTCAGGGCCGTTGGTTATGGTCCAAAGCGAGCTCCTTCAGAAAGCCACAGGCTCGCTGAAACTTTGGATTCATTTCTTCAGCTCCTTTCCAACCTTAGTTGTCTTCTTTATTATTTGCTTCTTTTTTTTTGGGGGGGGGGGTATTCGCTCATTTATTATTGGTTATTTTTTTTGTATTGTCTGTTCATTTTATTTATTTATTTATTCATTTTTGCTTGATATTATTCTCTGTTTCTACCTTAATTACACTAGTTGACTTTTAGAGTCATCTTTCCAATGTAGGGGCTCAAAACGCACTATAACTTAAGGTATAAAGAGATTTCCCTCCTGGAAGAGGATGACTGTTGGTTTCCTTCTTGGCGTGTGACATGTATGTTTGTTTGCTCTGCCGACCTGGATATTGTGCTTGCCTTCCAACACTACGGGCGTTCCACAGTCCATGGGTTTCCCATAGCTGATGTGGTGATTCCTTTGATCCTTACTAGGAAAAGACGGTCGTGACCCCATTTTCTTCCTTAGCCTATTGCACCCCTCCCACCTCCCGCTGCCCCATCCCATCCCAGGACCCTACTGCTTTGTGCTTTATGACGCACGTGCTCACACACTTGCTGTCCTTTTGCCTCCTTCCTATGGCACAGAGAAGACAGATCAGCCAGTATTTGTCTCTCTTTTGCACAGATTTCCCCCAGCATCAGGCGACAATCCCCTTCCCTCTGCCACGCCATTCCAATCACTGTTTTCTCCTTCTTCTCCTTCTTCAACTTCTTCACCTCCTTCTCCTTTTCTTTCTCCTTCTTCTTCCTCGTCGTCTTCTTCTTCTTCCTCTTCTTCAGAGGGTGTAGATGGGGCAAGCAGTAAGTTCATTTGAGGCGATGGGGCAGAGGAAGACTGGTGGGGATACTGAGGGCGGCCTGTGGGTGGCTCGACTTCCTCGTCCAGGGCACGCTTGTTCGTGTTCTTGGGCAAAGGTACTGCTCATCATTCTTTTTCCTCTCTGCGTGTGGTGGGCACGGTGCTTTGTAGGTAACCGTGCGGGGGGAAGGAGCCAGCGGAACGTTCTCTGTTCCTTGCCAAGCCGACTAGCGCGGTCAGGAGCCACAGTTGTCCCTCTAGGTCCAAGATGCTAAATCGCTAATTCCAGATCCACCGTTTAATGGAGGGTTTTGGGTTTGAAGCCGGCAACCAAGAGAAAGAAAGAAACCGCAAGAGGGGATTGTTAATTGTCCTCGGGCGCCCCTCCACCAGGTCACGGGATCACGAGCCAGGCGAGAAAGCAGCTAGGAGAGGACAGTTTCCCCACCGGCCCAGACACTTCAGAGGCCGGCCGCGTCTCATGGCGTCCACCCGCTTTTGTCCGGGGCCAAGCTGGACGAGACAACTGACTGACAGGTAGGATGGGCAGACTCGGATGTCCAGTTGTCTTGCTGTCCTAATCTAGGGCGGGCTTGGGTCTTTCCTCAGTGTGGGGAGGACCTTTGCTTTCAGAAAGCAATGGTTGCATGACCCGTCTCCACTTAGGCCCCTGTGCCATGCTGGTGGAGAAGTTTCCTTGGTACTCCATGGGTCGCCTTTCTCCCCTTGGCCTTCGTGTTGGTGCCTGTGGTGCTGCTGGTGATGCTCGTGGCACGGTGAATCACTTGTCCCGTTTGGCACTTGGAGGTTCTGCAGCAGTCTCCTTGCACCGGAAATGGAGCCCAGGCACCTCTGTGCACGAGTCTCCCGCCGATGACGAACTCATCCCTGCGTCATTCCTGCCGGAGGTCCCTTTCCCAAGTAGCACTATACCTCCCAAGGACATTCCACATATAGAGCCTGTTCGCCCATCTTCTCCCCGGACCCTGCTCGACGTGTGTGGCGTTTTTGAGAGCCTGGCCAGCCAGAAGGAGATGATTCACGGACCTGCACCCGCTCCTCCCTGCCCCCCGGAGGGCTCAGGAGATCGTCTCCTTGCTCCTTTGGCTGTGGGCATACTGCGAGGCGTCACCCTGCCGCATCACTCACCATAGGCCAGCGGTAAGGCCAGAGAATGCAGACCGGGAAAGAAAGGCAAACCATCATCCAAAGTCCCGTCCAGAGAGGACTCTCCCACCCCCGCAGAACTGCGAGGCCCTCGGATCGTGCTCAAACGCGGTCACGCACCCCATCCTCCCCAGGAACTTCCCAGCAGAGACAGCCCTCGAGAGCTCGGCTGCTCAGCGTGATCCAGGTGAACACCATGGCCCCAGGCACACTGCAGGCCCCGCCTTTTTCCAGGAGGCTGCACCAGCCACACCGCCGAGAGGAACTCGCTCCTCAACGGAACACTTGGTGGGTCACACAGGGCGTGCCGCACGAAGAGTGTGCCTGGGCGTCTGCATGCATGTGCCTCAGAGCTTACCTACCGCCACAGCCCCAGAGATGGCCGCGGCTTCTTGTTCTTCCTCTTGGTCGCTCAGGCCCTCCCGCTGGCACAAGGGCCATTGCCAACGCTCGTGAGGCCCGGAGGCGGGCTGTCCGTTCTGGGACGGCCGAGGCGGTTGTGCTCCTGTTCTGGCAGCTTGCCGTTTCTCCCTTCTCCATGGTTGGACTGGTGAATCACGACTGCTCCGGCAGGCAGAGCTGACTGGATCTTCCGGAGGTCGAAGGCCGGCTTCGGCCGCTTGTGCTCTTGGAGGCGTCTCCACTGCTCTAAGCTGATTCCTTCGACCTCTGTGTCCCCCGGGGACACGTGCGACTCAGGAGCTCTGCCGCTGGCGTCTCCCGCAGGCTCCCCGGGGCCGGAAGGGTCAGGCTCCCCGGGGTGAGTGGGGTCAGCCGTGAGGGGGGCCGCTGCCCCTCCCCCAGCTCCCCCTTGCCACGCACCCTCCCGGGAGTAGAAGACCACGTAGGCGCTCTGGCTCAGGGCAGCACTCTCGTCATAGGCGCTCACCTTGGCATCGTCCATCCTATACCACTGGCCGTTGCCCGCTCGCACGTAAGAAAAGGAGTGTCCTCGCTCACAGCTCCACCCGGAGTGCACCAGCACGGCATAGAGCACGTAGCCCAGTGGCCTGCCTTCCACTCAGACGTGTAGGGCTGCAGGTCGAAGCACTGGGGAGAGAGCACTTCTTGAACCCTTTTGGCCCCACTCACCTGTGTGAACCGCTTCAGCACCAGCACCAGGACCTGGGACGTGCTGTGCAAAGTCAACCTCTTGGTGGCAGGCACCTTCCGGGGACAAACGCCACAGTCATAGGCGTTTTCAGCGTCCAGCTTCTCGGGCTTCAGCAGCTCTCTCAGATCTTGCTCCACACTCTGAGCCGTCGTGATATCCAGACTGATGTCCAGGTAAGGATCGAACGTGTCCGAGACTCCGAGGCTGTGGACACACTGGATCTGAGTCCTCCACGTCCCGCCAAAGATCTGACGGATGAGGGTGGTGTCCTCGGAGGGATGGCCCGACAGCTGAGATGCACTCAAGCACCCTTGCTGCATGGTATTCAGAGTGAATATCAGAAACTCGTGGGCATCTTCCTGCTCGTGTCTTTCGAAGCCCGCCAGCAGGTCCTTGCGGGGCCGGATCACCTCTCCCGGCTGAAGGAGGGCTCGGGTCACGTGAGCTCGCACGGCACAGAGCGTGCAGGAGGTGCTGGCCGGACAGAGGGTGGCGTGCTGCTGGGACACCATCCAGCTGGCCAGGGACGGCGTGTGGCTCAGACACTGCAGCGCTGCATTCACGTAGCAGGTGTTCCCCAGAATATGAAGCCCAGCCCAGACCCTCCACGGCCCCCTCCAATTCAGGGTGACTTGGTGGCCAGGCACCAGCCCTGCTGACCCATGAGCGAAGTCACACCTCTGGGGCCGCCCGACCGCCGGCCACGGCCCCTCACGGACACAGGGTTCCCAAAGGGTTTCCACACCAGCGGCACTGGGCCGACAACCTTGCCCTCCGGGGAAGACGTTGAAGGGAGAAGGACATTCACCTCCCCCGTGCGCAGAAGCAGCCCCCGGGTCTCTGCAAACAAGGCCCACGAGTCTTTCCGTCTCCTACCTGCCTCTGCACAACGAAGCCTCCTTCCCTCAGAGGGTGCTTCTCTGAGAAAGGGCCTGGGCCCCGCCCCCTCGGGCCTTTTATGGCTTTCCCACGGCCCCACCCCCGCACGCGCAACATCCTCATTGGCTGAGGCCTCCCAGGGCGTGCTCACTGCCACTCCCGACATTCCACCACCGACACTTTTCTCCGGGAATTCCCCATGACGAACCCCCGCACGTACTTCCTATCTGGCCCTGGACCAAAGGGCTCAGGATGCAAATGAATCCCGGGGCCTTTGGCCTTCCAGACTTGCCTGCTAGACAGTCACTGCAGGGCTTCCAAGTTCAGCACACACATGTGGGCTGGGGAGGAATTCCGTGGGCTCGCCCTTCAGGTCCTAACACACTTGTGGAAAGACATGTCTGCCCACCTACCCTCTCTCCTTGAGGGCTCTCCCCACCCCAGTCCCCTGCCTGAGGACAACCCCTCCCCAGAGAACAAGAAACCCTTGCCTCAACTTTGCTCTCGACTGAGGTCCACTCCAATTTCTATGGTTTCTCACGAGCCACTCTTCTAGCGTTCAGGGTCCTGGCACCAAAACATGCCGCGACTGTGGCACATATGCTTCTCTCCCTTCAGGGCCGTTGGTTATGGTCCAAAGCGAGCTCCTTCAGAAAGCCACAGGCTCGCTGAAACTTTGGATTCATTTCTTCAGCTCCTTTCCAACCTTAGTTGTCTTCTTTATTATTTGCTTCTTTTTTTTTTGGGGGGGGGGGTATTCGCTCATTTATTATTGGTTATTTTTTTTGTATTGTCTGTTCATTTTATTTATTTATTTATTCATTTTTGCTTGATATTATTCTCTGTTTCTACCTTAATTACACTAGTTGACTTTTAGAGTCATCTTTCCAATGTAGGGGCTCAAAACGCACTATAACTTAAGGTATAAAGAGATTTCCCTCCTGGAAGAGGATGACTGTTGGTTTCTTTCTTGGCTTGTGACATGTATGTTTGTTTGCTCTGCCGACCTGGATATTGTGCTTGCCTTCCAACACTACGGGCGTTCCACAGTCCATGGGTTTCCCATAGCTGATGTGGTGATTCCTTTGATCCTTACTAGGAAAAGACGGTCGTGACCCCATTTTCTTCCTTAGCCTATTGCACCCCTCCCACCTCCCGCTGCCCCATCCCATCCCAGGACCCTACTGCTTTGTGCTTTATGACGCACGTGCTCACACACTTGCTGTCCTTTTGCCTCCTTCCTATGGCACAGAGAAGCCAGATCAGCCAGTATTTGTCTCTCTTTTGCACAGATTTCCCCCAGCATCAGGCGACATTCCCCTTCCCCCTGCCACGCCATTCCAATCACTGTTTTCTCCTTCTTCTCCTTCTTCAACTTCTTCACCTCCTTCTCCTTTTCTGTCTCCTTCTTCTTCCTCGTCGTCTTCTTCTTCTTCCTCTTCTTCAGAGGGTGTAGATGGGGCAAGCAGTAAGTTCATTTGAGGCGATGGGGCAGAGGAAGACTGGTGGGGATACTGAGGGTGGCCTGTGGGTGGCTCGACTTCCTCGTCCAGGGCACGCTTGTTCGTGTTCTTGGGCAAAGGTACTGCTCATCATTCTTTTTCCTCTCTGCGTGTGGTGGGCACGGTGCTTTGTAGGTAACCGTGCGGGGGGAAGGAGCCAGCGGAACGTTCTCTGTTCCTTGCCAAGCCGACTAGCGCGGTCAGGAGCCACAGTTGTCCCTCTAGGTCCAAGATGCTAAATCGCTAATTCCAGATCCACCGTTTAATGGAGGGTTTTGGGTTTGAAGCCGGCAACCAAGAGAAAGAAAGAAACCGCAAGAGGGGATTGATAAGGGTCCTCGGGCGCCCCTCCACCAGGTCACGGGATCACGAGGCAGGAGGGAAAGCAGCTAGGAGAGGACAGTTTCCCCACCGGCCCAGACACTTCAGAGGCCGGCCGCGTCTCATGGCGTCCACCCGCTTTTGTCCGGGGCCAAGCTGGACGAGACAACTGACTGACAGGTAGGATGGGCAGACTCGGGTGTCCAGTTGTCTTGCTCTCCCAATCTAGGGCGGGCTTGGGTCTTTCCTCAGTGTGGGGAGGACCTTTGCTTTCAGAAAGCAATGGTTGCATGACCCGTCTCCACTTAGGCCTCTGTGCCATGCTGGTGGAGAAGTTTCTTTGGGACTCCATGGGTCGCCTTTCTCCCCTTGGCCTTCGTGTTGGTGCCTGTGGTGCTGCTGGTGATGCTCGTGGCACGGTGAATCACTTGTCCCGTTTGGCACTTGGAGGTTCTGCAGCAGTCTCCTTGCACCGGAAATGGAGCCCAGGCAACTCTGTGCACGAGTGTCCCGCCGGTGACGAACACATCCCTGCGTCATTCCTGCCGAAGGTCCCTTTCCCAAGTAGCACTACACCTCCCAAGGACATTCCACATATAGAGCCTGTTCGCCCATCTTCTCCCCGGACCCTGCTCGACGTGTGTGGCGTTTTTGAGAGCCTGGCCAGCCAGAAGGAGATGATTCACGGACCTGCACCCGCTCCTCCCTGCCCCCCGGAGGGCTCAGGAGATGGTCTACTTGCTCCGTTGGCTGTGGGCATACTGCGAGGCGTCACCCTGCCGCATCACTCACCAGAGGCCAGCGGTAAGGCCAGAGAATGCAGACCGGGAAAGAAAGGCAAACCAACATCCAAAGTCCCGTCCAGAGAGGACTCTCCCACCCCCGCAGAAGTGCGAGGCCCTCGGATCGTGCTCAAACGCGGTCACGCACCCCATCGTCCCCAGGAACTTCCCAGCAGAGACAGCCCTCGAGAGCTCGGCTGCTCAGCGTGATCCAGGTGAACACCGGGGCCCCGGGCACACTGCAGGCCCCGCCTTTTTCCAGGAGGCTGCACCAGCCACACCGCCGAGAGGAACTCGCTCGTCGCCGGAACACTTGGTGGGTCACACAGGGCGTGCCGCACGCAGAGTGTGCCTGTGCGTCTGCATGCATGTGCCTCAGAGCCTACCTACCGCCACAGCCCCAGAGATGGCTGCGGCTTCTTGTTCTTCCTCTTGGTCGCTCAGGCCCTCCCGCTGGCACAAGGGCCATTGCCAACGCTCGTGAGGCCCGGAGGCGGGCTGTCCGTTCTGGGACGGCCGAGCCGGTCGTGCTCCTGTTCTGGAAGCTTGCCGTTTCTCCCTTCTCCGTGGTTGGACTGGTGAATCACGACTGCTCCGGCAGGCAGAGCTGACTGGATCTTCCGGAGGTCGAAGGCCGGCTTCGGCCGCTTGTGCTCTTGGAGGCGTCTCCACTGCTCTAAGCTGATTCCTTCGACCTCTGTGTCCCCCGGGGACACGTGCGACTCAGGAGCTCTGCCGCTGGCGGCTCCCGCAGGCTCCCCGGGGCCGGAAGGGTCAGGCTCCCCGGGGTGAGTGGGGTCAGCCGTGAGGGGGGCCGCTGCCCCTCCCCCACCTCCCCCTTGCCACGCACCCTCCCGGGAGTAGAAGAGCACGTAGGCGCTCTGGCTCAGGGCAGCACTCTCGTCACAGGCGCTCACCTTGGCATCATCCATCTTATACCACTGGCCGTTGCCCGCTCGCACGTAAGAAAAGTAGTGTCCTCGCTCACAGCTCCAGCCGGAGTGCACCAGCACGGCATAGAGCACGTAGCCCAGTGGCCTGCCTTCCACTCAGACGTGTAGGGCTGCAGGTCGAGGCACTGGGGAGAGCGCACTTCCTGAGCCCTTTTGGCCCCGCTCACCTGTGTGAACCGCTTCAGCACCAGCACCAGGACCTGGGACGTGCTGTGCAAAGTCAACCTCTTGGTGGCAGGCACCTTCCGGAGACAAACGCCACAGTCATATGCGTTTTCAGCGTCCAGCTTCTCGGGCTTCAGCAGCTCTCTCAGAGCTTGCTCCACACTCTGAGCCGCCGTGATATCCAGACTGATGTCCAGGTAAGGATCGAACGTGTCCGAGACTCCGAGGCTGTGGACACACTGTATCTGAGTCCTCCAAGTCCCGCCAAAGATCTGACGGATGAGGGTGGTGTCCTCGGAGGGATGGCCCGACAGCTGAGATGCACTCAAGCACCCTTGCTGCATGGTATTCAGAGTGAATATCAGAAACTCGTGGGCATCTTCCTGCTGGTGTCTTTCGAAGCCCGCCAGCAGGTCCTTGCGGGGCCGGATCACCTCTCCCGGCTGAAGGAGGGCTCGGGTCACGTGAGCTCGCACGGCACAGAGCGTGCAGGAGGTGCTGGCCGGACAGAGGGTGGCGTGCTGCTGGGACACCATCCAGCTGGCCAGGGGCGGCGTGTGGCTCAGACACTGCAGCGCTGCATTCACGTAGCAGGTATTCCCCAGAATATGAAGCCCAGCCCAGACCCTCCACGGCCCCCTCCAATTCAGGGCGACTTGGTGGCCAGGCACCAGCCCTGCTGACCCATGAGCGAAGTCACACCTCTGGGGCCGCCCGACCGCCGGCCACGGCCCCTCACGGACACAGGGTTCCCAAAGGGTTTCCACACCCGCGGCACTGGGCCGACAACCTTGCCCTCCGGGGAAGACGTTGAAGGGAGAAGGACATTCACCTCCCCCGTGCGCAGAAGCAGCCCCCGGGTCTCTGCAAACAAGGCCCACGAGTCTTTCCGTCTCCTACCTGCCTCTGCACAACGAAGCCTCCTTCCCTCAGAGGGTGCTTCTCTGAGAAAGGGCCTGGGCCCCGCCCCCTCGGGCCTTTTATGGCTTTCCCACGGCCCCACCCCCGCACGCGCAACATCCTCATTGGCTGAGGCCTCCCAGGGCGTGCTCACTGCCACTCCCGACATTCCACCACCGACACTTTTCTCCGGGAATTCCCCATGACGAACCCCCGCACGTACTTCCTATCTGGCCCTGGACCAAAGGGCTCAGGATGCAAATGAATCCCGGGGCCTTTGGCCTTCCAGACTTGCCTGCTAGACAGTCACTGCAGGGCTTCCAAGTTCAGCACACACATGTGGGCTGGGGAGGAATTCCGTGGGCTCGCCCTTCAGGTCCTAACACACTTGTGGAAAGACATGTCTGCCCACCTACCCTCTCTCCTTGAGGGCTCTCCCCACCCCAGTCCCCTGCCTGAGGACAACCCCTCCCCAGAGAACAAGAAACCCTTGCCTCAACTTTGCTCTCGACTGAGGTCCACTCCAATTTCTATGGTTTCTCACGAGCCACTCTTCTAGCGTTCAGGGTCCTGGCACCAAAACATGCCGCGACTGTGGCACATATGCTTCTCTCCCTTCAGGGCCGTTGGTTATGGTCCAAAGCGAGCTCCTTCAGAAAGCCACAGGCTCGCTGAAACTTTGGATTCATTTCTTCAGCTCCTTTCCAACCTTAGTTGTCTTCTTTATTATTTGCTTCTTTTTTTTTTGGGGGGGGGGGTATTCGCTCATTTATTATTGGTTATTTTTTTTGTATTGTCTGTTCATTTTATTTATTTATTTATTCATTTTTGCTTGATATTATTCTCTGTTTCTACCTTAATTACACTAGTTGACTTTTAGAGTCATCTTTCCAATGTAGGGGCTCAAAACGCACTATAACTTAAGGTATAAAGAGATTTCCCTCCTGGAAGAGGATGACTGTTGGTTTCTTTCTTGGCTTGTGACATGTATGTTTGTTTGCTCTGCCGACCTGGATATTGTGCTTGCCTTCCAACACTACGGGCGTTCCACAGTCCATGGGTTTCCCATAGCTGATGTGGTGATTCCTTTGATCCTTACTAGGAAAAGACGGTCGTGACCCCATTTTCTTCCTTAGCCTATTGCACCCCTCCCACCTCCCGCTGCCCCATCCCATCCCAGGACCCTACTGCTTTGTGCTTTATGACGCACGTGCTCACACACTTGCTGTCCTTTTGCCTCCTTCCTATGGCACAGAGAAGCCAGATCAGCCAGTATTTGTCTCTCTTTTGCACAGATTTCCCCCAGCATCAGGCGACATTCCCCTTCCCCCTGCCACGCCATTCCAATCACTGTTTTCTCCTTCTTCTCCTTCTTCAACTTCTTCACCTCCTTCTCCTTTTCTGTCTCCTTCTTCTTCCTCGTCGTCTTCTTCTTCTTCCTCTTCTTCAGAGGGTGTAGATGGGGCAAGCAGTAAGTTCATTTGAGGCGATGGGGCAGAGGAAGACTGGTGGGGATACTGAGGGTGGCCTGTGGGTGGCTCGACTTCCTCGTCCAGGGCACGCTTGTTCGTGTTCTTGGGCAAAGGTACTGCTCATCATTCTTTTTCCTCTCTGCGTGTGGTGGGCACGGTGCTTTGTAGGTAACCGTGCGGGGGGAAGGAGCCAGCGGAACGTTCTCTGTTCCTTGCCAAGCCGACTAGCGCGGTCAGGAGCCACAGTTGTCCCTCTAGGTCCAAGATGCTAAATCGCTAATTCCAGATCCACCGTTTAATGGAGGGTTTTGGGTTTGAAGCCGGCAACCAAGAGAAAGAAAGAAACCGCAAGAGGGGATTGATAAGGGTCCTCGGGCGCCCCTCCACCAGGTCACGGGATCACGAGGCAGGAGGGAAAGCAGCTAGGAGAGGACAGTTTCCCCACCGGCCCAGACACTTCAGAGGCCGGCCGCGTCTCATGGCGTCCACCCGCTTTTGTCCGGGGCCAAGCTGGACGAGACAACTGACTGACAGGTAGGATGGGCAGACTCGGGTGTCCAGTTGTCTTGCTCTCCCAATCTAGGGCGGGCTTGGGTCTTTCCTCAGTGTGGGGAGGACCTTTGCTTTCAGAAAGCAATGGTTGCATGACCCGTCTCCACTTAGGCCTCTGTGCCATGCTGGTGGAGAAGTTTCTTTGGGACTCCATGGGTCGCCTTTCTCCCCTTGGCCTTCGTGTTGGTGCCTGTGGTGCTGCTGGTGATGCTCGTGGCACGGTGAATCACTTGTCCCGTTTGGCACTTGGAGGTTCTGCAGCAGTCTCCTTGCACCGGAAATGGAGCCCAGGCAACTCTGTGCACGAGTGTCCCGCCGGTGACGAACACATCCCTGCGTCATTCCTGCCGAAGGTCCCTTTCCCAAGTAGCACTACACCTCCCAAGGACATTCCACATATAGAGCCTGTTCGCCCATCTTCTCCCCGGACCCTGCTCGACGTGTGTGGCGTTTTTGAGAGCCTGGCCAGCCAGAAGGAGATGATTCACGGACCTGCACCCGCTCCTCCCTGCCCCCCGGAGGGCTCAGGAGATGGTCTACTTGCTCCGTTGGCTGTGGGCATACTGCGAGGCGTCACCCTGCCGCATCACTCACCAGAGGCCAGCGGTAAGGCCAGAGAATGCAGACCGGGAAAGAAAGGCAAACCAACATCCAAAGTCCCGTCCAGAGAGGACTCTCCCACCCCCGCAGAAGTGCGAGGCCCTCGGATCGTGCTCAAACGCGGTCACGCACCCCATCGTCCCCAGGAACTTCCCAGCAGAGACAGCCCTCGAGAGCTCGGCTGCTCAGCGTGATCCAGGTGAACACCGGGGCCCCGGGCACACTGCAGGCCCCGCCTTTTTCCAGGAGGCTGCACCAGCCACACCGCCGAGAGGAACTCGCTCGTCGCCGGAACACTTGGTGGGTCACACAGGGCGTGCCGCACGCAGAGTGTGCCTGTGCGTCTGCATGCATGTGCCTCAGAGCCTACCTACCGCCACAGCCCCAGAGATGGCTGCGGCTTCTTGTTCTTCCTCTTGGTCGCTCAGGCCCTCCCGCTGGCACAAGGGCCATTGCCAACGCTCGTGAGGCCCGGAGGCGGGCTGTCCGTTCTGGGACGGCCGAGCCGGTCGTGCTCCTGTTCTGGAAGCTTGCCGTTTCTCCCTTCTCCGTGGTTGGACTGGTGAATCACGACTGCTCCGGCAGGCAGAGCTGACTGGATCTTCCGGAGGTCGAAGGCCGGCTTCGGCCGCTTGTGCTCTTGGAGGCGTCTCCACTGCTCTAAGCTGATTCCTTCGACCTCTGTGTCCCCCGGGGACACGTGCGACTCAGGAGCTCTGCCGCTGGCGGCTCCCGCAGGCTCCCCGGGGCCGGAAGGGTCAGGCTCCCCGGGGTGAGTGGGGTCAGCCGTGAGGGGGGCCGCTGCCCCTCCCCCACCTCCCCCTTGCCACGCACCCTCCCGGGAGTAGAAGAGCACGTAGGCGCTCTGGCTCAGGGCAGCACTCTCGTCACAGGCGCTCACCTTGGCATCATCCATCTTATACCACTGGCCGTTGCCCGCTCGCACGTAAGAAAAGTAGTGTCCTCGCTCACAGCTCCAGCCGGAGTGCACCAGCACGGCATAGAGCACGTAGCCCAGTGGCCTGCCTTCCACTCAGACGTGTAGGGCTGCAGGTCGAGGCACTGGGGAGAGCGCACTTCCTGAGCCCTTTTGGCCCCGCTCACCTGTGTGAACCGCTTCAGCACCAGCACCAGGACCTGGGACGTGCTGTGCAAAGTCAACCTCTTGGTGGCAGGCACCTTCCGGAGACAAACGCCACAGTCATATGCGTTTTCAGCGTCCAGCTTCTCGGGCTTCAGCAGCTCTCTCAGAGCTTGCTCCACACTCTGAGCCGCCGTGATATCCAGACTGATGTCCAGGTAAGGATCGAACGTGTCCGAGACTCCGAGGCTGTGGACACACTGTATCTGAGTCCTCCAAGTCCCGCCAAAGATCTGACGGATGAGGGTGGTGTCCTCGGAGGGATGGCCCGACAGCTGAGATGCACTCAAGCACCCTTGCTGCATGGTATTCAGAGTGAATATCAGAAACTCGTGGGCATCTTCCTGCTGGTGTCTTTCGAAGCCCGCCAGCAGGTCCTTGCGGGGCCGGATCACCTCTCCCGGCTGAAGGAGGGCTCGGGTCACGTGAGCTCGCACGGCACAGAGCGTGCAGGAGGTGCTGGCCGGACAGAGGGTGGCGTGCTGCTGGGACACCATCCAGCTGGCCAGGGGCGGCGTGTGGCTCAGACACTGCAGCGCTGCATTCACGTAGCAGGTATTCCCCAGAATATGAAGCCCAGCCCAGACCCTCCACGGCCCCCTCCAATTCAGGGCGACTTGGTGGCCAGGCACCAGCCCTGCTGACCCATGAGCGAAGTCACACCTCTGGGGCCGCCCGACCGCCGGCCACGGCCCCTCACGGACACAGGGTTCCCAAAGGGTTTCCACACCCGCGGCACTGGGCCGACAACCTTGCCCTCCGGGGAAGACGTTGAAGGGAGAAGGACATTCACCTCCCCCGTGCGCAGAAGCAGCCCCCGGGTCTCTGCAAACAAGGCCCACGAGTCTTTCCGTCTCCTACCTGCCTCTGCACAATGAAGCCTCCTTCCCTCAGAGGGTGCTTCTCTGAGAAAGGGCCTGGGCCCCGCCCCCTCGGGCCTTTCATGGCTTTCCCACGGCCCCACCCCCGCACGCGCAACATCCTCATTGGCTGAGGCGTCCCAGGGCGTGCTCACTCCCACTCCCGACATTCCACCACCGACACTTTTCTCCGGGAATTCCCCATGACGAACCCCCGCACGTACTTCCGATCTGGCCCTGGACCAAAGGGCTCAGGATGCAAATGAATCCCGGGGCCTTTGGCCTTCCAGACTTGCCTGCTAGACAGTCACTGCAGGGCTTCCAAGTTCAGCACACACATGTGGGCTGGGGAGGAATTCCGTGGGCTCGCCCTTCAGGTCCTAACACACTTGTGGAAAGACATGTCTGCCCACCTACCCTCTCTCCTTGAGGGCTCTCCCCACCCCAGTCCCCTGCCTGAGGACAACCCCTCCCCGGACAACAAGAAACCCTTGCCTCAACTTTGCTCTCGACTGAGGTCCACTCCAATTTCTATGGTTTCTCACGAGCCACTCTTCTAGCGTTCAGGGTCCTGGCACCAAAACATGCCGCGACTGTGGCACATATGCTTCTCTCCCTTCAGGGCCGTTGGTTATGGTCCAAAGCGAGCTCCTTCAGAAAGCCACAGGCTCGCTGAAACTTTGGATTCATTTCTTCAGCTCCTTTCCAACCTTAGTTGTCTTCTTTATTATTTGCTTCTTTTTTTTTTTTGGGGGGGGGGGTATTCGCTCATTTATTATTGGTTATTTTTTTTGTATTGTCTGTTCATTTTATTTATTTATTTATTCATTTTTGCTTGATATTATTCTCTGTTTCTACCTTAATTACACTAGTTGACTTTTAGAGTCATCTTTCCAATGTAGGGGCTCAAAACGCACTATAACTTAAGGTATAAAGAGATTTCCCTCCTGGAAGAGGATGACTGTTGGTTTCCTTCTTGGCGTGTGACATGTATGTTTGTTTGCTCTGCCGACCTGGATATTGTGCTTGCCTTCCAACACTACGGGCGTTCCACAGTCCATGGGTTTCCCATAGCTGATGTGGTGATTCCTTTGATCCTTACTAGGAAAAGACGGTCGTGACCCCATTTTCTTCCTTAGCCTATTGCACCCCTCCCACCTCCCGCTGCCCCATCCCATCCCAGGACCCTACTGCTTTGTGCTTTATGACGCACGTGCTCACACACTTGCTGTCCTTTTGCCTCCTTCCTATGGCACAGAGAAGCCAGATCAGCCAGTATTTGTCTCTCTTTTGCACAGATTTCCCCCAGCATCAGGCGACATTCCCCTTCCCCCTGCCACGCCATTCCAATCACTGTTTTCTCCTTCTTCTCCTTCTTCAACTTCTTCACCTCCTTCTCCTTTTCTGTCTCCTTCTTCTTCGTCATCGTCTTCTTCTTCTTCCTCTTCTTCAGAGGGTGTAGATGGGGCAAGCAGTAAGTTCATTTGAGGCGATGGGGCAGAGGAAGACTGGTGGGGATACTGAGGGTGGCCTGTGGGTGGCTCGACTTCCTCGTCCAGGGCACGCTTGTTCGTGTTCTTGGGCAAAGGTACTGCTCATCATTCTTTTTCCTCTCTGCGTGTGGTGGGCACGGTGCTTTGTAGGTAACCGTGCGGGGGGAAGGAGCCAGCGGAACGTTCTCTGTTCCTTGCCAAGCCGACTAGCGCGGTCAGGAGCCACAGTTGTCCCTCTAGGTCCAAGATGCTAAATCGCTAATTCCAGATCCACCGTTTAATGGAGGGTTTTGGGTTTGAAGCCGGCAACCAAGAGAAAGAAAGAAACCGCAAGAGGGGATTGATAAGGGTCCTCGGGCGCCCCTCCACCAGGTCACGGGATCACGAGGCAGGAGGGAAAGCAGCTAGGAGAGGACAGTTTCCCCACCGGCCCAGACACTTCAGAGGCCGGCCGCGTCTCATGGCGTCCACCCGCTTTTGTCCGGGGCCAAGCTGGACGAGACAACTGACTGACAGGTAGGATGGGCAGACTCGGGTGTCCAGTTGTCTTGCTCTCCCAATCTAGGGCGGGCTTGGGTCTTTCCTCAGTGTGGGGAGGACCTTTGCTTTCAGAAAGCAATGGTTGCATGACCCGTCTCCACTTAGGCCTCTGTGCCATGCTGGTGGAGAAGTTTCTTTGGGACTCCATGGGTCGCCTTTCTCCCCTTGGCCTTCGTGTTGGTGCCTGTGGTGCTGCTGGTGATGCTCGTGGCACGGTGAATCACTTGTCCCGTTTGGCACTTGGAGGTTCTGCAGCAGTCTCCTTGCACCGGAAATGGAGCCCAGGCAACTCTGTGCACGAGTGTCCCGCCGGTGACGAACACATCCCTGCGTCATTCCTGCCGAAGGTCCCTTTCCCAAGTAGCACTACACCTCCCAAGGACATTCCACATATAGAGCCTGTTCGCCCATCTTCTCCCCGGACCCTGCTCGACGTGTGTGGCGTTTTTGAGAGCCTGGCCAGCCAGAAGGAGATGATTCACGGACCTGCACCCGCTCCTCCCTGCCCCCCGGAGGGCTCAGGAGATGGTCTACTTGCTCCGTTGGCTGTGGGCATACTGCGAGGCGTCACCCTGCCGCATCACTCACCAGAGGCCAGCAGTAAGGCCAGAGAATGCAGACCGGGAAAGAAAGGCAAACCAACATCCAAAGTCCCGTCCAGAGAGGACTCTCCCACCCCCGCAGAAGTGCGAGGCCCTCGGATCGTGCTCAAACGCGGTCACGCACCCCATCCTCCCCAGGAACTTCCCAGCAGAGACAGCCCTCGAGAGCTCGGCTGCTCAGCGTGATCCAGGTGAACACCGGGGCCCCGGGCACACTGCAGGCCCCGCCTTTTTCCAGGAGGCTGCACCAGCCACACCGCCGAGAGGAACTCGCTCGTCGCCGGAACACTTGGTGGGTCACACAGGGCGTGCCGCACGCAGAGTGTGCCTGTGCGTCTGCATGCATGTGCCTCAGAGCCTACCTACCGCCACAGCCCCAGAGATGGCTGCGGCTTCTTGTTCTTCCTCTTGGTCGCTCAGGCCCTCCCGCTGGCACAAGGGCCATTGCCAACGCTCGTGAGGCCCGGAGGCGGGCTGTCCGTTCTGGGACGGCCGAGCCGGTCGTGCTCCTGTTCTGGCAGCTTGCCGTTTCTCCCTTCTCCGTGGTTGGACTGGTGAATCACGACTGCTCCGGCAGGCAGAGCTGACTGGATCTTCCGGAGGTCGAAGGCCGGCTTCGGCCGCTTGTGCTCTTGGAGGCGTCTCCACTGCTCTAAGCTGATTCCTTCGACCTCTGTGTCCCCCGGGGACACGTGCGACTCAGGAGCTCTGCCGCTGG
Source organism: Dama dama (assembly GCF_033118175.1). Classification (NCBI taxonomy): domain Eukaryota; kingdom Metazoa; phylum Chordata; class Mammalia; order Artiodactyla; family Cervidae; genus Dama; species Dama dama. The sequence continues at coordinate 114,369,215 of NC_083698.1, read as the reverse complement.
CGGCTCCCGCAGGCTCCCCGGGGCCGGAGGGGTCAGGCTCCCCGGGGTGAGTGGGGTCAGCCGTGAGGGGGGCCGCTGCCCCTCCCCCAGCTCCCCCTTGCCACGCACCCTCCCGGGAGTAGAAGAGCACGTAGGCGCTCTGGCTCAGGGCAGCACTCTCGTCACAGGCGCTCACCTTGGCATCATCCATCTTATACCACTGGCCGTTGCCCGCTCGCACGTAAGAAAAGTAGTGTCCTCGCTCACAGCTCCAGCCGGAGTGCACCAGCACGGCATAGAGCACGTAGCCCAGTGGCCTGCCTTCCGCTCAGACGTGTAGGGCTGCAGGTCGAGGCACTGGGGAGAGCGCACTTCCTGAGCCCTTTTGGCCCCGCTCACCTGTGTGAACCGCTTCAGCACCAGCACCAGGACCTGGGACGTGCTGTGCAAAGTCAACCTCTTGGTGGCAGGCACCTTCCGGGGACAAACGCCACTGTCATAGGCGTTTTCAGCGTCCAGCTTCTCGGGCTTCAGCAGCTCTCTCAGAGCTTGCTCCACACTCTGAGCCGCCGTGATATCCAGACTGATGTCCAGGTAAGGATCGAACGTGTCCGAGACTCCGAGGCTGTGGACACACTGGATCTGAGTCCTCCAAGTCCCGCCAAAGATCTGACGGATGAGGGTGGTGTCCTCGGAGGGATGGCCCGACAGCTGAGATGCACTCAAGCACCCTTGCTGCATGGTATTCAGAGTGAATATCAGAAACTCGTGGGCATCTTCCTGCTGGTGTCTTTCGAAGCCCGCCAGCAGGTCCTTGCGGGGCCGGATCACCTCTCCCGGCTGAAGGAGGGCTCGGGTCACGTGAGCTCGCACGGCACAGAGCGTGCAGGAGGTGCTGGCCGGACAGAGGGTGGCGTGCTGCTGGGACACCATCCAGCTGGCCAGGGGCGGCGTGTGGCTCAGACACTGCAGCGCTGCATTCACGTAGCAGGTATTCCCCAGAATATGAAGCCCAGCCCAGACCCTCCACGGCCCCCTCCAATTCAGGGCGACTTGGTGGCCAGGCACCAGCCCTGCTGACCCATGAGCGAAGTCACACCTCTGGGGCCGCCCGACCGCCGGCCACGGCCCCTCACGGACACAGGGTTCCCAAAGGGTTTCCACACCCGCGGCACTGGGCCGACAACCTTGCCCTCCGGGGAAGACGTTGAAGGGAGAAGGACATTCACCTCCCCCGTGCGCAGAAGCAGCCCCCGGGTCTCTGCAAACAAGGCCCACGAGTCTTTCCGTCTCCTACCTGCCTCTGCACAATGAAGCCTCCTTCCCTCAGAGGGTGCTTCTCTGAGAAAGGGCCTGGGCCCCGCCCCCTCGGGCCTTTCATGGCTTTCCCACGGCCCCACCCCCGCACGCGCAACATCCTCATTGGCTGAGGCGTCCCAGGGCGTGCTCACTCCCACTCCCGACATTCCACCACCGACACTTTTCTCCGGGAATTCCCCATGACGAACCCCCGCACGTACTTCCGATCTGGCCCTGGACCAAAGGGCTCAGGATGCAAATGAATCCCGGGGCCTTTGGCCTTCCAGACTTGCCTGCTAGACAGTCACTGCAGGGCTTCCAAGTTCAGCACACACATGTGGGCTGGGGAGGAATTCCGTGGGCTCGCCCTTCAGGTCCTAACACACTTGTGGAAAGACATGTCTGCCCACCTACCCTCTCTCCTTGAGGGCTCTCCCCACCCCAGTCCCCTGCCTGAGGACAACCCCTCCCCGGACAACAAGAAACCCTTGCCTCAACTTTGCTCTCGACTGAGGTCCACTCCAATTTCTATGGTTTCTCACGAGCCACTCTTCTAGCGTTCAGGGTCCTGGCACCAAAACATGCCGCGACTGTGGCACATATGCTTCTCTCCCTTCAGGGCCGTTGGTTATGGTCCAAAGCGAGCTCCTTCAGAAAGCCACAGGCTCGCTGAAACTTTGGATTCATTTCTTCAGCTCCTTTCCAACCTTAGTTGTCTTCTTTATTATTTGCTTCTTTTTTTTTGGGGGGGGGGGTATTCGCTCATTTATTATTGGTTATTTTTTTTGTATTGTCTGTTCATTTTATTTATTTATTTATTCATTTTTGCTTGATATTATTCTCTGTTTCTACCTTAATTACACTAGTTGACTTTTAGAGTCATCTTTCCAATGTAGGGGCTCAAAACGCACTATAACTTAAGGTATAAAGAGATTTCCCTCCTGGAAGAGGATGACTGTTGGTTTCTTTCTTGGCGTGTGACATGTATGTTTGTTTGCTCTGCCGACCTGGATATTGTGCTTGCCTTCCAACACTACGGGCGTTCCACAGTCCATGGGTTTCCCATAGCTGATGTGGTGATTCCTTTGATCCTTACTAGGAAAAGACGGTCGTGACCCCATTTTCTTCCTTAGCCTATTGCACCCCTCCCACCTCCCGCTGCCCCATCCCATCCCAGGACCCTACTGCTTTGTGCTTTATGACGCACGTGCTCACACACTTGCTGTCCTTTTGCCTCCTTCCTATGGCACAGAGAAGCCAGATCAGCCAGTATTTGTCTCTCTTTTGCACAGATTTCCCCCAGCATCAGGCGACATTCCCCTTCCCCCTGCCACGCCATTCCAATCACTGTTTTCTCCTTCTTCTCCTTCTTCAACTTCTTCACCTCCTTCTCCTTTTCTGTCTCCTTCTTCTTCGTCATCGTCTTCTTCTTCTTCCTCTTCTTCAGAGGGTGTAGATGGGGCAAGCAGTAAGTTCATTTGAGGCGATGGGGCAGAGGAAGACTGGTGGGGATACTGAGGGTGGCCTGTGGGTGGCTCGACTTCCTCGTCCAGGGCACGCTTGTTCGTGTTCTTGGGCAAAGGTACTGCTCATCATTCTTTTTCCTCTCTGCGTGTGGTGGGCACGGTGCTTTGTAGGTAACCGTGCGGGGGGAAGGAGCCAGCGGAACGTTCTCTGTTCCTTGCCAAGCCGACTAGCGCAGTCAGGAGCCACAGTTGTCCCTCTAGGTCCAAGATGCTAAATCGCTAATTCCAGATCCACCGTTTAATGGAGGGTTTTGGGTTTGAAGCCGGCAACCAAGAGAAAGAAAGAAACCGCAAGAGGGGATTGATAAGGGTCCTCGGGCGCCCCTCCACCAGGTCACGGGATCACGAGGCAGGAGGGAAAGCAGCTAGGAGAGGACAGTTTCCCCACCGGCCCAGACACTTCAGAGGCCGGCCGCGTCTCATGGCGTCCACCCGCTTTTGTCCGGGGCCAAGCTGGACGAGACAACTGACTGACAGGTAGGATGGGCAGACTCGGGTGTCCAGTTGTCTTGCTCTCCCAATCTAGGGCGGGCTTGGGTCTTTCCTCAGTGTGGGGAGGACCTTTGCTTTCAGAAAGCAATGGTTGCATGACCCGTCTCCACTTAGGCCTCTGTGCCATGCTGGTGGAGAAGTTTCTTTGGGACTCCATGGGTCGCCTTTCTCCCCTTGGCCTTCGTGTTGGTGCCTGTGGTGCTGCTGGTGATGCTCGTGGCACGGTGAATCACTTGTCCCGTTTGGCACTTGGAGGTTCTGCAGCAGTCTCCTTGCACCGGAAATGGAGCCCAGGCAACTCTGTGCACGAGTGTCCCGCCGGTGACGAACACATCCCTGCGTCATTCCTGCCGAAGGTCCCTTTCCCAAGTAGCACTACACCTCCCAAGGACATTCCACATATAGAGCCTGTTCGCCCATCTTCTCCCCGGACCCTGCTCGACGTGTGTGGCGTTTTTGAGAGCCTGGCCAGCCAGAAGGAGATGATTCACGGACCTGCACCCGCTCCTCCCTGCCCCCCGGAGGGCTCAGGAGATGGTCTACTTGCTCCGTTGGCTGTGGGCATACTGCGAGGCGTCACCCTGCCGCATCACTCACCAGAGGCCAGCGGTAAGGCCAGAGAATGCAGACCGGGAAAGAAAGGCAAACCAACATCCAAAGTCCCGTCCAGAGAGGACTCTCCCACCCCCGCAGAAGTGCGAGGCCCTCGGATCGTGCTCAAACGCGGTCACGCACCCCATCGTCCCCAGGAACTTCCCAGCAGAGACAGCCCTCGAGAGCTCGGCTGCTCAGCGTGATCCAGGTGAACACCGGGGCCCCGGGCACACTGCAGGCCCCGCCTTTTTCCAGGAGGCTGCACCAGCCACACCGCCGAGAGGAACTCGCTCGTCGCCGGAACACTTGGTGGGTCACACAGGGCGTGCCGCACGCAGAGTGTGCCTGTGCGTCTGCATGCATGTGCCTCAGAGCCTACCTACCGCCACAGCCCCAGAGATGGCTGCGGCTTCTTGTTCTTCCTCTTGGTCGCTCAGGCCCTCCCGCTGGCACAAGGGCCATTGCCAACGCTCGTGAGGCCCGGAGGCGGGCTGTCCGTTCTGGGACGGCCGAGCCGGTCGTGCTCCTGTTCTGGAAGCTTGCCGTTTCTCCCTTCTCCGTGGTTGGACTGGTGAATCACGACTGCTCCGGCAGGCAGAGCTGACTGGATCTTCCGGAGGTCGAAGGCCGGCTTCGGCCGCTTGTGCTCTTGGAGGCGTCTCCACTGCTCTAAGCTGATTCCTTCGACCTCTGTGTCCCCCGGGGACACGTGCGACTCAGGAGCTCTGCCGCTGGCGGCTCCCGCAGGCTCCCCGGGGCCGGAAGGGTCAGGCTCCCCGGGGTGAGTGGGGTCAGCCGTGAGGGGGGCCGCTGCCCCTCCCCCACCTCCCCCTTGCCACGCACCCTCCCGGGAGTAGAAGAGCACGTAGGCGCTCTGGCTCAGGGCAGCACTCTCGTCACAGGCGCTCACCTTGGCATCATCCATCTTATACCACTGGCCGTTGCCCGCTCGCACGTAAGAAAAGTAGTGTCCTCGCTCACAGCTCCAGCCGGAGTGCACCAGCACGGCATAGAGCACGTAGCCCAGTGGCCTGCCTTCCACTCAGACGTGTAGGGCTGCAGGTCGAGGCACTGGGGAGAGCGCACTTCCTGAGCCCTTTTGGCCCCGCTCACCTGTGTGAACCGCTTCAGCACCAGCACCAGGACCTGGGACGTGCTGTGCAAAGTCAACCTCTTGGTGGCAGGCACCTTCCGGAGACAAACGCCACAGTCATATGCGTTTTCAGCGTCCAGCTTCTCGGGCTTCAGCAGCTCTCTCAGAGCTTGCTCCACACTCTGAGCCGCCGTGATATCCAGACTGATGTCCAGGTAAGGATCGAACGTGTCCGAGACTCCGAGGCTGTGGACACACTGTATCTGAGTCCTCCAAGTCCCGCCAAAGATCTGACGGATGAGGGTGGTGTCCTCGGAGGGATGGCCCGACAGCTGAGATGCACTCAAGCACCCTTGCTGCATGGTATTCAGAGTGAATATCAGAAACTCGTGGGCATCTTCCTGCTGGTGTCTTTCGAAGCCCGCCAGCAGGTCCTTGCGGGGCCGGATCACCTCTCCCGGCTGAAGGAGGGCTCGGGTCACGTGAGCTCGCACGGCACAGAGCGTGCAGGAGGTGCTGGCCGGACAGAGGGTGGCGTGCTGCTGGGACACCATCCAGCTGGCCAGGGGCGGCGTGTGGCTCAGACACTGCAGCGCTGCATTCACGTAGCAGGTATTCCCCAGAATATGAAGCCCAGCCCAGACCCTCCACGGCCCCCTCCAATTCAGGGCGACTTGGTGGCCAGGCACCAGCCCTGCTGACCCATGAGCGAAGTCACACCTCTGGGGCCGCCCGACCGCCGGCCACGGCCCCTCACGGACACAGGGTTCCCAAAGGGTTTCCACACCCGCGGCACTGGGCCGACAACCTTGCCCTCCGGGGAAGACGTTGAAGGGAGAAGGACATTCACCTCCCCCGTGCGCAGAAGCAGCCCCCGGGTCTCTGCAAACAAGGCCCACGAGTCTTTCCGTCTCCTACCTGCCTCTGCACAATGAAGCCTCCTTCCCTCAGAGGGTGCTTCTCTGAGAAAGGGCCTGGGCCCCGCCCCCTCGGGCCTTTCATGGCTTTCCCACGGCCCCACCCCCGCACGCGCAACATCCTCATTGGCTGAGGCGTCCCAGGGCGTGCTCACTCCCACTCCCGACATTCCACCACCGACACTTTTCTCCGGGAATTCCCCATGACGAACCCCCGCACGTACTTCCGATCTGGCCCTGGACCAAAGGGCTCAGGATGCAAATGAATCCCGGGGCCTTTGGCCTTCCAGACTTGCCTGCTAGACAGTCACTGCAGGGCTTCCAAGTTCAGCACACACATGTGGGCTGGGGAGGAATTCCGTGGGCTCGCCCTTCAGGTCCTAACACACTTGTGGAAAGACATGTCTGCCCACCTACCCTCTCTCCTTGAGGGCTCTCCCCACCCCAGTCCCCTGCCTGAGGACAACCCCTCCCCGGACAACAAGAAACCCTTGCCTCAACTTTGCTCTCGACTGAGGTCCACTCCAATTTCTATGGTTTCTCACGAGCCACTCTTCTAGCGTTCAGGGTCCTGGCACCAAAACATGCCGCGACTGTGGCACATATGCTTCTCTCCCTTCAGGGCCGTTGGTTATGGTCCAAAGCGAGCTCCTTCAGAAAGCCACAGGCTCGCTGAAACTTTGGATTCATTTCTTCAGCTCCTTTCCAACCTTAGTTGTCTTCTTTATTATTTGCTTCTTTTTTTTTTTTGGGGGGGGGGGTATTCGCTCATTTATTATTGGTTATTTTTTTTGTATTGTCTGTTCATTTTATTTATTTATTTATTCATTTTTGCTTGATATTATTCTCTGTTTCTACCTTAATTACACTAGTTGACTTTTAGAGTCATCTTTCCAATGTAGGGGCTCAAAACGCACTATAACTTAAGGTATAAAGAGATTTCCCTCCTGGAAGAGGATGACTGTTGGTTTCCTTCTTGGCGTGTGACATGTATGTTTGTTTGCTCTGCCGACCTGGATATTGTGCTTGCCTTCCAACACTACGGGCGTTCCACAGTCCATGGGTTTCCCATAGCTGATGTGGTGATTCCTTTGATCCTTACTAGGAAAAGACGGTCGTGACCCCATTTTCTTCCTTAGCCTATTGCACCCCTCCCACCTCCCGCTGCCCCATCCCATCCCAGGACCCTACTGCTTTGTGCTTTATGACGCACGTGCTCACACACTTGCTGTCCTTTTGCCTCCTTCCTATGGCACAGAGAAGCCAGATCAGCCAGTATTTGTCTCTCTTTTGCACAGATTTCCCCCAGCATCAGGCGACATTCCCCTTCCCCCTGCCACGCCATTCCAATCACTGTTTTCTCCTTCTTCTCCTTCTTCAACTTCTTCACCTCCTTCTCCTTTTCTGTCTCCTTCTTCTTCGTCATCGTCTTCTTCTTCTTCCTCTTCTTCAGAGGGTGTAGATGGGGCAAGCAGTAAGTTCATTTGAGGCGATGGGGCAGAGGAAGACTGGTGGGGATACTGAGGGTGGCCTGTGGGTGGCTCGACTTCCTCGTCCAGGGCACGCTTGTTCGTGTTCTTGGGCAAAGGTACTGCTCATCATTCTTTTTCCTCTCTGCGTGTGGTGGGCACGGTGCTTTGTAGGTAACCGTGCGGGGGGAAGGAGCCAGCGGAACGTTCTCTGTTCCTTGCCAAGCCGACTAGCGCGGTCAGGAGCCACAGTTGTCCCTCTAGGTCCAAGATGCTAAATCGCTAATTCCAGATCCACCGTTTAATGGAGGGTTTTGGGTTTGAAGCCGGCAACCAAGAGAAAGAAAGAAACCGCAAGAGGGGATTGATAAGGGTCCTCGGGCGCCCCTCCACCAGGTCACGGGATCACGAGGCAGGAGGGAAAGCAGCTAGGAGAGGACAGTTTCCCCACCGGCCCAGACACTTCAGAGGCCGGCCGCGTCTCATGGCGTCCACCCGCTTTTGTCCGGGGCCAAGCTGGACGAGACAACTGACTGACAGGTAGGATGGGCAGACTCGGGTGTCCAGTTGTCTTGCTCTCCCAATCTAGGGCGGGCTTGGGTCTTTCCTCAGTGTGGGGAGGACCTTTGCTTTCAGAAAGCAATGGTTGCATGACCCGTCTCCACTTAGGCCTCTGTGCCATGCTGGTGGAGAAGTTTCTTTGGGACTCCATGGGTCGCCTTTCTCCCCTTGGCCTTCGTGTTGGTGCCTGTGGTGCTGCTGGTGATGCTCGTGGCACGGTGAATCACTTGTCCCGTTTGGCACTTGGAGGTTCTGCAGCAGTCTCCTTGCACCGGAAATGGAGCCCAGGCAACTCTGTGCACGAGTGTCCCGCCGGTGACGAACACATCCCTGCGTCATTCCTGCCGAAGGTCCCTTTCCCAAGTAGCACTACACCTCCCAAGGACATTCCACATATAGAGCCTGTTCGCCCATCTTCTCCCCGGACCCTGCTCGACGTGTGTGGCGTTTTTGAGAGCCTGGCCAGCCAGAAGGAGATGATTCACGGACCTGCACCCGCTCCTCCCTGCCCCCCGGAGGGCTCAGGAGATGGTCTACTTGCTCCGTTGGCTGTGGGCATACTGCGAGGCGTCACCCTGCCGCATCACTCACCAGAGGCCAGCAGTAAGGCCAGAGAATGCAGACCGGGAAAGAAAGGCAAACCAACATCCAAAGTCCCGTCCAGAGAGGACTCTCCCACCCCCGCAGAAGTGCGAGGCCCTCGGATCGTGCTCAAACGCGGTCACGCACCCCATCCTCCCCAGGAACTTCCCAGCAGAGACAGCCCTCGAGAGCTCGGCTGCTCAGCGTGATCCAGGTGAACACCGGGGCCCCGGGCACACTGCAGGCCCCGCCTTTTTCCAGGAGGCTGCACCAGCCACACCGCCGAGAGGAACTCGCTCGTCGCCGGAACACTTGGTGGGTCACACAGGGCGTGCCGCACGCAGAGTGTGCCTGTGCGTCTGCATGCATGTGCCTCAGAGCCTACCTACCGCCACAGCCCCAGAGATGGCTGCGGCTTCTTGTTCTTCCTCTTGGTCGCTCAGGCCCTCCCGCTGGCACAAGGGCCATTGCCAACGCTCGTGAGGCCCGGAGGCGGGCTGTCCGTTCTGGGACGGCCGAGCCGGTCGTGCTCCTGTTCTGGCAGCTTGCCGTTTCTCCCTTCTCCGTGGTTGGACTGGTGAATCACGACTGCTCCGGCAGGCAGAGCTGACTGGATCTTCCGGAGGTCGAAGGCCGGCTTCGGCCGCTTGTGCTCTTGGAGGCGTCTCCACTGCTCTAAGCTGATTCCTTCGACCTCTGTGTCCCCCGGGGACACGTGCGACTCAGGAGCTCTGCCGCTGGCGGCTCCCGCAGGCTCCCCGGGGCCGGAGGGGTCAGGCTCCCCGGGGTGAGTGGGGTCAGCCGTGAGGGGGGCCGCTGCCCCTCCCCCACCTCCCCCTTGCCACGCACCCTCCCGGGAGTAGAAGAGCACGTAGGCGCTCTGGCTCAGGGCAGCACTCTCGTCACAGGCGCTCACCTTGGCATCATCCATCTTATACCACTGGCCGTTGCCCGCTCGCACGTAAGAAAAGTAGTGTCCTCGCTCACAGCTCCAGCCGGAGTGCACCAGCACGGCATAGAGCACGTAGCCCAGTGGCCTGCCTTCCGCTCAGACGTGTAGGGCTGCAGGTCGAGGCACTGGGGAGAGCGCACTTCCTGAGCCCTTTTGGCCCCGCTCACCTGTGTGAACCGCTTCAGCACCAGCACCAGGACCTGGGACGTGCTGTGCAAAGTCAACCTCTTGGTGGCAGGCACCTTCCGGGGACAAACGCCACTGTCATAGGCGTTTTCAGCGTCCAGCTTCTCGGGCTTCAGCAGCTCTCTCAGAGCTTGCTCCACACTCTGAGCCGCCGTGATATCCAGACTGATGTCCAGGTAAGGATCGAACGTGTCCGAGACTCCGAGGCTGTGGACACACTGGATCTGAGTCCTCCAAGTCCCGCCAAAGATCTGACGGATGAGGGTGGTGTCCTCGGAGGGATGGCCCGACAGCTGAGATGCACTCAAGCACCCTTGCTGCATGGTATTCAGAGTGAATATCAGAAACTCGTGGGCATCTTCCTGCTGGTGTCTTTCGAAGCCCGCCAGCAGGTCCTTGCGGGGCCGGATCACCTCTCCCGGCTGAAGGAGGGCTCGGGTCACGTGAGCTCGCACGGCACAGAGCGTGCAGGAGGTGCTGGCCGGACAGAGGGTGGCGTGCTGCTGGGACACCATCCAGCTGGCCAGGGGCGGCGTGTGGCTCAGACACTGCAGCGCTGCATTCACGTAGCAGGTATTCCCCAGAATATGAAGCCCAGCCCAGACCCTCCACGGCCCCCTCCAATTCAGGGCGACTTGGTGGCCAGGCACCAGCCCTGCTGACCCATGAGCGAAGTCACACCTCTGGGGCCGCCCGACCGCCGGCCACGGCCCCTCACGGACACAGGGTTCCCAAAGGGTTTCCACACCCGCGGCACTGGGCCGACAACCTTGCCCTCCGGGGAAGACGTTGAAGGGAGAAGGACATTCACCTCCCCCGTGCGCAGAAGCAGCCCCCGGGTCTCTGCAAACAAGGCCCACGAGTCTTTCCGTCTCCTACCTGCCTCTGCACAATGAAGCCTCCTTCCCTCAGAGGGTGCTTCTCTGAGAAAGGGCCTGGGCCCCGCCCCCTCGGGCCTTTCATGGCTTTCCCACGGCCCCACCCCCGCACGCGCAACATCCTCATTGGCTGAGGCGTCCCAGGGCGTGCTCACTCCCACTCCCGACATTCCACCACCGACACTTTTCTCCGGGAATTCCCCATGACGAACCCCCGCACGTACTTCCGATCTGGCCCTGGACCAAAGGGCTCAGGATGCAAATGAATCCCGGGGCCTTTGGCCTTCCAGACTTGCCTGCTAGACAGTCACTGCAGGGCTTCCAAGTTCAGCACACACATGTGGGCTGGGGAGGAATTCCGTGGGCTCGCCCTTCAGGTCCTAACACACTTGTGGAAAGACATGTCTGCCCACCTACCCTCTCTCCTTGAGGGCTCTCCCCACCCCAGTCCCCTGCCTGAGGACAACCCCTCCCCGGACAACAAGAAACCCTTGCCTCAACTTTGCTCTCGACTGAGGTCCACTCCAATTTCTATGGTTTCTCACGAGCCACTCTTCTAGCGTTCAGGGTCCTGGCACCAAAACATGCCGCGACTGTGGCACATATGCTTCTCTCCCTTCAGGGCCGTTGGTTATGGTCCAAAGCGAGCTCCTTCAGAAAGCCACAGGCTCGCTGAAACTTTGGATTCATTTCTTCAGCTCCTTTCCAACCTTAGTTGTCTTCTTTATTATTTGCTTCTTTTTTTTTGGGGGGGGGGGTATTCGCTCATTTATTATTGGTTATTTTTTTTGTATTGTCTGTTCATTTTATTTATTTATTTATTCATTTTTGCTTGATATTATTCTCTGTTTCTACCTTAATTACACTAGTTGACTTTTAGAGTCATCTTTCCAATGTAGGGGCTCAAAACGCACTATAACTTAAGGTATAAAGAGATTTCCCTCCTGGAAGAGGATGACTGTTGGTTTCTTTCTTGGCGTGTGACATGTATGTTTGTTTGCTCTGCCGACCTGGATATTGTGCTTGCCTTCCAACACTACGGGCGTTCCACAGTCCATGGGTTTCCCATAGCTGATGTGGTGATTCCTTTGATCCTTACTAGGAAAAGACGGTCGTGACCCCATTTTCTTCCTTAGCCTATTGCACCCCTCCCACCTCCCGCTGCCCCATCCCATCCCAGGACCCTACTGCTTTGTGCTTTATGACGCACGTGCTCACACACTTGCTGTCCTTTTGCCTCCTTCCTATGGCACAGAGAAGCCAGATCAGCCAGTATTTGTCTCTCTTTTGCACAGATTTCCCCCAGCATCAGGCGACATTCCCCTTCCCCCTGCCACGCCATTCCAATCACTGTTTTCTCCTTCTTCTCCTTCTTCAACTTCTTCACCTCCTTCTCCTTTTCTGTCTCCTTCTTCTTCGTCATCGTCTTCTTCTTCTTCCTCTTCTTCAGAGGGTGTAGATGGGGCAAGCAGTAAGTTCATTTGAGGCGATGGGGCAGAGGAAGACTGGTGGGGATACTGAGGGTGGCCTGTGGGTGGCTCGACTTCCTCGTCCAGGGCACGCTTGTTCGTGTTCTTGGGCAAAGGTACTGCTCATCATTCTTTTTCCTCTCTGCGTGTGGTGGGCACGGTGCTTTGTAGGTAACCGTGCGGGGGGAAGGAGCCAGCGGAACGTTCTCTGTTCCTTGCCAAGCCGACTAGCGCAGTCAGGAGCCACAGTTGTCCCTCTAGGTCCAAGATGCTAAATCGCTAATTCCAGATCCACCGTTTAATGGAGGGTTTTGGGTTTGAAGCCGGCAACCAAGAGAAAGAAAGAAACCGCAAGAGGGGATTGATAAGGGTCCTCGGGCGCCCCTCCACCAGGTCACGGGATCACGAGGCAGGAGGGAAAGCAGCTAGGAGAGGACAGTTTCCCCACCGGCCCAGACACTTCAGAGGCCGGCCGCGTCTCATGGCGTCCACCCGCTTTTGTCCGGGGCCAAGCTGGACGAGACAACTGACTGACAGGTAGGATGGGCAGACTCGGGTGTCCAGTTGTCTTGCTCTCCCAATCTAGGGCGGGCTTGGGTCTTTCCTCAGTGTGGGGAGGACCTTTGCTTTCAGAAAGCAATGGTTGCATGACCCGTCTCCACTTAGGCCTCTGTGCCATGCTGGTGGAGAAGTTTCTTTGGGACTCCATGGGTCGCCTTTCTCCCCTTGGCCTTCGTGTTGGTGCCTGTGGTGCTGCTGGTGATGCTCGTGGCACGGTGAATCACTTGTCCCGTTTGGCACTTGGAGGTTCTGCAGCAGTCTCCTTGCACCGGAAATGGAGCCCAGGCAACTCTGTGCACGAGTGTCCCGCCGGTGACGAACACATCCCTGCGTCATTCCTGCCGAAGGTCCCTTTCCCAAGTAGCACTACACCTCCCAAGGACATTCCACATATAGAGCCTGTTCGCCCATCTTCTCCCCGGACCCTGCTCGACGTGTGTGGCGTTTTTGAGAGCCTGGCCAGCCAGAAGGAGATGATTCACGGACCTGCACCCGCTCCTCCCTGCCCCCCGGAGGGCTCAGGAGATGGTCTACTTGCTCCGTTGGCTGTGGGCATACTGCGAGGCGTCACCCTGCCGCATCACTCACCAGAGGCCAGCAGTAAGGCCAGAGAATGCAGACCGGGAAAGAAAGGCAAACCAACATCCAAAGTCCCGTCCAGAGAGGACTCTCCCACCCCCGCAGAACTGCGAGGCCCTCGGATCGTGCTCAAACGCGGTCACGCACCCCATCCTCCCCAGGAACTTCCCAGCAGAGACAGCCCTCGAGAGCTCGGCTGCTCAGCGTGATCCAGGTGAACACCGGGGCCCCGGGCACACTGCAGGCCCCGCCTTTTTCCAGGAGGCTGCACCAGCCACACCGCCGAGAGGAACTCGCTCGTCGCCGGAACACTTGGTGGGTCACACAGGGCGTGCCGCACGCAGAGTGTGCCTGTGCGTCTGCATGCATGTGCCTCAGAGCCTACCTACCGCCACAGCCCCAGAGATGGCTGCGGCTTCTTGTTCTTCCTCTTGGTCGCTCAGGCCCTCCCGCTGGCACAAGGGCCATTGCCAACGCTCGTGAGGCCCGGAGGCGGGCTGTCCGTTCTGGGACGGCCGAGCCGGTCGTGCTCCTGTTCTGGAAGCTTGCCGTTTCTCCCTTCTCCGTGGTTGGACTGGTGAATCACGACTGCTCCGGCAGGCAGAGCTGACTGGATCTTCCGGAGGTCGAAGGCCGGCTTCGGCCGCTTGTGCTCTTGGAGGCGTCTCCACTGCTCTAAGCTGATTCCTTCGACCTCTGTGTCCCCCGGGGACACGTGCGACTCAGGAGCTCTGCCGCTGGCGGCTCCCGCAGGCTCCCCGGGGCCGGAGGGGTCAGGCTCCCCGGGGTGAGTGGGGTCAGCCGTGAGGGGGGCCGCTGCCCCTCCTCCAGCTCCCCCTTGCCACGCACCCTCCCGGGAGTAGAAGAGCACGTAGGCGCTCTGGCTCAGGGCAGCACTCTCGTCACAGGCGCTCACCTTGGCATCATCCATCTTATACCACTGGCCGTTGCCCGCTCGCACGTAAGAAAAGTAGTGTCCTCGCTCACAGCTCCAGCCGGAGTGCACCAGCACGGCATAGAGCACGTAGCCCAGTGGCCTGCCTTCCGCTCAGACGTGTAGGGCTGCAGGTCGAGGCACTGGGGAGAGCGCACTTCCTGAGCCCTTTTGGCCCCGCTCACCTGTGTGAACCGCTTCAGCACCAGCACCAGGACCTGGGACGTGCTGTGCAAAGTCAACCTCTTGGTGGCAGGCACCTTCCGGGGACAAACGCCACTGTCATAGGCGTTTTCAGCGTCCAGCTTCTCGGGCTTCAGCAGCTCTCTCAGAGCTTGCTCCACACTCTGAGCCGCCGTGATATCCAGACTGATGTCCAGGTAAGGATCGAACGTGTCCGAGACTCCGAGGCTGTGGACACACTGGATCTGAGTCCTCCAAGTCCCGCCAAAGATCTGACGGATGAGGGTGGTGTCCTCGGAGGGATGGCCCGACAGCTGAGATGCACTCAAGCACCCTTGCTGCATGGTATTCAGAGTGAATATCAGAAACTCGTGGGCATCTTCCTGCTGGTGTCTTTCGAAGCCCGCCAGCAGGTCCTTGCGGGGCCGGATCACCTCTCCCGGCTGAAGGAGGGCTCGGGTCACGTGAGCTCGCACGGCACAGAGCGTGCAGGAGGTGCTGGCCGGACAGAGGGTGGCGTGCTGCTGGGACACCATCCAGCTGGCCAGGGGCGGCGTGTGGCTCAGACACTGCAGCGCTGCATTCACGTAGCAGGTATTCCCCAGAATATGAAGCCCAGCCCAGACCCTCCACGGCCCCCTCCAATTCAGGGCGACTTGGTGGCCAGGCACCAGCCCTGCTGACCCATGAGCGAAGTCACACCTCTGGGGCCGCCCGACCGCCGGCCACGGCCCCTCACGGACACAGGGTTCCCAAAGGGTTTCCACACCCGCGGCACTGGGCCGACAACCTTGCCCTCCGGGGAAGACGTTGAAGGGAGAAGGACATTCACCTCCCCCGTGCGCAGAAGCAGCCCCCGGGTCTCTGCAAACAAGGCCCACGAGTCTTTCCGTCTCCTACCTGCCTCTGCACAATGAAGCCTCCTTCCCTCAGAGGGTGCTTCTCTGAGAAAGGGCCTGGGCCCCGCCCCCTCGGGCCTTTCATGGCTTTCCCACGGCCCCACCCCCGCACGCGCAACATCCTCATTGGCTGAGGCGTCCCAGGGCGTGCTCACTCCCACTCCCGACATTCCACCACCGACACTTTTCTCCGGGAATTCCCCATGACGAACCCCCGCACGTACTTCCGATCTGGCCCTGGACCAAAGGGCTCAGGATGCAAATGAATCCCGGGGCCTTTGGCCTTCCAGACTTGCCTGCTAGACAGTCACTGCAGGGCTTCCAAGTTCAGCACACACATGTGGGCTGGGGAGGAATTCCGTGGGCTCGCCCTTCAGGTCCTAACACACTTGTGGAAAGACATGTCTGCCCACCTACCCTCTCTCCTTGAGGGCTCTCCCCACCCCAGTCCCCTGCCTGAGGACAACCCCTCCCCGGACAACAAGAAACCCTTGCCTCAACTTTGCTCTCGACTGAGGTCCACTCCAATTTCTATGGTTTCTCACGAGCCACTCTTCTAGCGTTCAGGGTCCTGGCACCAAAACATGCCGCGACTGTGGCACATATGCTTCTCTCCCTTCAGGGCCGTTGGTTATGGTCCAAAGCGAGCTCCTTCAGAAAGCCACAGGCTCGCTGAAACTTTGGATTCATTTCTTCAGCTCCTTTCCAACCTTAGTTGTCTTCTTTATTATTTGCTTCTTTTTTTTTTGGGGGGGGGGTATTCGCTCATTTATTATTGGTTATTTTTTTTGTATTGTCTGTTCATTTTATTTATTTATTTATTCATTTTTGCTTGATATTATTCTCTGTTTCTACCTTAATTACACTAGTTGACTTTTAGAGTCATCTTTCCAATGTAGGGGCTCAAAACGCACTATAACTTAAGGTATAAAGAGATTTCCCTCCTGGAAGAGGATGACTGTTGGTTTCTTTCTTGGCGTGTGACATGTATGTTTGTTTGCTCTGCCGACCTGGATATTGTGCTTGCCTTCCAACACTACGGGCGTTCCACAGTCCATGGGTTTCCCATAGCTGATGTGGTGATTCCTTTGATCCTTACTAGGAAAAGACGGTCGTGACCCCATTTTCTTCCTTAGCCTATTGCACCCCTCCCACCTCCCGCTGCCCCATCCCATCCCAGGACCCTACTGCTTTGTGCTTTATGACGCACGTGCTCACACACTTGCTGTCCTTTTGCCTCCTTCCTATGGCACAGAGAAGCCAGATCAGCCAGTATTTGTCTCTCTTTTGCACAGATTTCCCCCAGCATCAGGCGACATTCCCCTTCCCCCTGCCACGCCATTCCAATCACTGTTTTCTCCTTCTTCTCCTTCTTCAACTTCTTCACCTCCTTCTCCTTTTCTGTCTCCTTCTTCTTCGTCATCGTCTTCTTCTTCTTCCTCTTCTTCAGAGGGTGTAGATGGGGCAAGCAGTAAGTTCATTTGAGGCGATGGGGCAGAGGAAGACTGGTGGGGATACTGAGGGTGGCCTGTGGGTGGCTCGACTTCCTCGTCCAGGGCACGCTTGTTCGTGTTCTTGGGCAAAGGTACTGCTCATCATTCTTTTTCCTCTCTGCGTGTGGTGGGCACGGTGCTTTGTAGGTAACCGTGCGGGGGGAAGGAGCCAGCGGAACGTTCTCTGTTCCTTGCCAAGCCGACTAGCGCGGTCAGGAGCCACAGTTGTCCCTCTAGGTCCAAGATGCTAAATCGCTAATTCCAGATCCACCGTTTAATGGAGGGTTTTGGGTTTGAAGCCGGCAACCAAGAGAAAGAAAGAAACCGCAAGAGGGGATTGATAAGGGTCCTCGGGCGCCCCTCCACCAGGTCACGGGATCACGAGGCAGGAGGGAAAGCAGCTAGGAGAGGACAGTTTCCCCACCGGCCCAGACACTTCAGAGGCCGGCCGCGTCTCATGGCGTCCACCCGCTTTTGTCCGGGGCCAAGCTGGACGAGACAACTGACTGACAGGTAGGATGGGCAGACTCGGGTGTCCAGTTGTCTTGCTCTCCCAATCTAGGGCGGGCTTGGGTCTTTCCTCAGTGTGGGGAGGACCTTTGCTTTCAGAAAGCAATGGTTGCATGACCCGTCTCCACTTAGGCCTCTGTGCCATGCTGGTGGAGAAGTTTCTTTGGGACTCCATGGGTCGCCTTTCTCCCCTTGGCCTTCGTGTTGGTGCCTGTGGTGCTGCTGGTGATGCTCGTGGCACGGTGAATCACTTGTCCCGTTTGGCACTTGGAGGTTCTGCAGCAGTCTCCTTGCACCGGAAATGGAGCCCAGGCAACTCTGTGCACGAGTGTCCCGCCGGTGACGAACACATCCCTGCGTCATTCCTGCCGAAGGTCCCTTTCCCAAGTAGCACTACACCTCCCAAGGACATTCCACATATAGAGCCTGTTCGCCCATCTTCTCCCCGGACCCTGCTCGACGTGTGTGGCGTTTTTGAGAGCCTGGCCAGCCAGAAGGAGATGATTCACGGACCTGCACCCGCTCCTCCCTGCCCCCCGGAGGGCTCAGGAGATGGTCTCCTTGCTCCGTTGGCTGTGGGCATACTGCGAGGCGTCACCCTGCCGCATCACTCACCAGAGGCCAGCAGTAAGGCCAGAGAATGCAGACCGGGAAAGAAAGGCAAACCAACATCCAAAGTCCCGTCCAGAGAGGACTCTCCCACCCCCGCAGAAGTGCGAGGCCCTCGGATCGTGCTCAAACGCGGTCACGCACCCCATCCTCCCCAGGAACTTCCCAGCAGAGACAGCCCTCGAGAGCTCGGCTGCTCAGCGTGATCCAGGTGAACACCGGGGCCCCGGGCACACTGCAGGCCCCGCCTTTTTCCAGGAGGCTGCACCAGCCACACCGCCGAGAGGAACTCGCTCGTCGCCGGAACACTTGGTGGGTCACACAGGGCGTGCCGCACGCAGAGTGTGCCTGTGCGTCTGCATGCATGTGCCTCAGAGCCTACCTACCGCCACAGCCCCAGAGATGGCTGCGGCTTCTTGTTCTTCCTCTTGGTCGCTCAGGCCCTCCCGCTGGCACAAGGGCCATTGCCAACGCTCGTGAGGCCCGGAGGCGGGCTGTCCGTTCTGGGACGGCCGAGCCGGTCGTGCTCCTGTTCTGGCAGCTTGCCGTTTCTCCCTTCTCCGTGGTTGGACTGGTGAATCACGACTGCTCCGGCAAGCAGAGCTGACTGGATCTTCCGGAGGTCGAAGGCCGGCTTCGGCCGCTTGTGCTCTTGGAGGCGTCTCCACTGCTCTAAGCTGATTCCTTCGACCTCTGTGTCCCCCGGGGACACGTGCGACTCAGGAGCTCTGCCGCTGGCGGCTCCCGCAGGCTCCCCGGGGCCGGAAGGGTCAGGCTCCCCGGGGTGAGTGGGGTCAGCCGTGAGGGGGGCCGCTGCCCCTCCCCCACCTCCCCCTTGCCACGCACCCTCCCGGGAGTAGAAGAGCACGTAGGCGCTCTGGCTCAGGGCAGCACTCTCGTCACAGGCGCTCACCTTGGCATCATCCATCTTATACCACTGGCCGTTGCCCGCTCGCACGTAAGAAAAGTAGTGTCCTCGCTCACAGCTCCAGCCGGAGTGCACCAGCACGGCATAGAGCACGTAGCCCAGTGGCCTGCCTTGCGCTCAGACGTGTAGGGCTGCAGGTCGAGGCACTGGGGAGAGCGCACTTCCTGAGCCCTTTTGGCCCCGCTCACCTGTGTGAACCGCTTCAGCACCAGCACCAGGACCTGGGACATGCTGTGCAAAGTCAACCTCTTGGTGGCAGGCACCTTCCGGAGACAAACGCCACAGTCATATGCGTTTTCAGCGTCCAGCTTCTCGGGCTTCAGCAGCTCTCTCAGAGCTTGCTCCACACTCTGAGCCGCCGTGATATCCAGACTGATGTCCAGGTAAGGATCGAACGTGTCCGAGACTCCGAGGCTGTGGACACACTGTATCTGAGTCCTCCAAGTCCCGCCAAAGATCTGACGGATGAGGGTGGTGTCCTCGGAGGGATGGCCCGACAGCTGAGATGCACTCAAGCACCCTTGCTGCATGGTATTCAGAGTGAATATCAGAAACTCGTGGGCATCTTCCTGCTGGTGTCTTTCGAAGCCCGCCAGCAGGTCCTTGCGGGGCCGGATCACCTCTCCCGGCTGAAGGAGGGCTCGGGTCACGTGAGCTCGCACGGCACAGAGCGTGCAGGAGGTGCTGGCCGGACAGAGGGTGGCGTGCTGCTGGGACACCATCCAGCTGGCCAGGGGCGGCGTGTGGCTCAGACACTGCAGCGCTGCATTCACGTAGCAGGTATTCCCCAGAATATGAAGCCCAGCCCAGACCCTCCACGGCCCCCTCCAATTCAGGGCGACTTGGTGGCCAGGCACCAGCCCTGCTGACCCATGAGCGAAGTCACACCTCTGGGGCCGCCCGACCGCCGGCCACGGCCCCTCACGGACACAGGGTTCCCAAAGGGTTTCCACACCCGCGGCACTGGGCCGACAACCTTGCCCTCCGGGGAAGACGTTGAAGGGAGAAGGACATTCACCTCCCCCGTGCGCAGAAGCAGCCCCCGGGTCTCTGCAAACAAGGCCCACGAGTCTTTCCGTCTCCTACCTGCCTCTGCACAACGAAGCCTCCTTCCCTCAGAGGGTGCTTCTCTGAGAAAGGGCCTGGGCCCCGCCCCCTCGGGCCTTTCATGGCTTTCCCACGGCCCCACCCCCGCACGCGCAACATCCTCATTGGCTGAGGCGTCCCAGGGCGTGCTCACTCCCACTCCCGACATTCCACCACCGACACTTTTCTCCGGGAATTCCCCATGACGAACCCCCGCACGTACTTCCGATCTGGCCCTGGACCAAAGGGCTCAGGATGCAAATGAATCCCGGGGCCTTTGGCCTTCCAGACTTGCCTGCTAGACAGTCACTGCAGGGCTTCCAAGTTCAGCACACACATGTGGGCTGGGGAGGAATTCCGTGGGCTCGCCCTTCAGGTCCTAACACACTTGTGGAAAGACATGTCTGCCCACCTACCCTCTCTCCTTGAGGGCTCTCCCCACCCCAGTCCCCTGCCTGAGGACAACCCCTCCCCGGACAACAAGAAACCCTTGCCTCAACTTTGCTCTCGACTGAGGTCCACTCCAATTTCTATGGTTTCTCACGAGCCACTCTTCTAGCGTTCAGGGTCCTGGCACCAAAACATGCCGCGACTGTGGCACATATGCTTCTCTCCCTTCAGGGCCGTTGGTTATGGTCCAAAGCGAGCTCCTTCAGAAAGCCACAGGCTCGCTGAAACTTTGGATTCATTTCTTCAGCTCCTTTCCAACCTTAGTTGTCTTCTTTATTATTTGCTTCTTTTTTTTTTTGGGGGGGGGGTATTCGCTCATTTATTATTGGTTATTTTTTTTGTATTGTCTGTTCATTTTATTTATTTATTTATTCATTTTTGCTTGATATTATTCTCTGTTTCTACCTTAATTACACTAGTTGACTTTTAGAGTCATCTTTCCAATGTAGGGGCTCAAAACGCACTATAACTTAAGGTATAAAGAGATTTCCCTCCTGGAAGAGGATGACTGTTGGTTTCCTTCTTGGCGTGTGACATGTATGTTTGTTTGCTCTGCCGACCTGGATATTGTGCTTGCCTTCCAACACTACGGGCGTTCCACAGTCCATGGGTTTCCCATAGCTGATGTGGTGATTCCTTTGATCCTTAATAGGAAAAGACAGTCGTGACCCCATTTTCTTCCTTAGCCTATTGCACCCCTCCCACCTCCCGCTGCCCCATCCCATCCCAGGACCCTACTGCTTTGTGCTTTATGACGCACGTGCTCACACACTTGCTGTCCTTTTGCCTCCTTCCTATGGCACAGAGAAGACAGATCAGCCAGTATTTGTCTCTCTGTTGCACAGATTTCCCCCAGCATCAGGCGACATTCCCCTTCCCCCTGCCACGCCATTCCAATCACTGTTTTCTCCTTCTTCTCCTTCTTCAACTTCTTCACCTCCTTCTCCTTTTCTGTCTCCTTCTTCTTCTTCGTCGTCTTCTTCTTCTTCCTCTTCTTCAGAGGGTGTAGATGGGGCAAGCAGTAAGTTCATTTGAGGCGATGGGGCAGAGGAAGACTGGTGGGGATACTGAGGGCGGCCTGTGGGTGGCTCGACTTCCTCGTCCAGGGCACGCTTGTTCGTGTTCTTGGGCAAAGGTACTGCTCATCATTCTTTTTCCTCTCTGCGTGTGGTGGGCACGGTGCTTTGTAGGTAACCGTGCGGGGGGAAGGAGCCAGCGGAACGTTCTCTGTTCCTTGCCAAGCCGACTAGCGCGGTCAGGAGCCACAGTTGTCCCTCTAGGCCCAAGATGCTAAATCGCTAATTCCAGATCCACCGTTTAATGGAGGGTTTTGGGTTTGAAGCCGGCAACCAAGAGAAAGAAAGAAACCGCAAGAGGGGATTGATAAGGGTCCTCGGGCGCCCCTCCACCAGGTCACGGGATCACGAGGCAGGAGGGAAAGCAGCTAGGAGAGGACAGTTTCCCCACCGGCCCAGACACTTCAGAGGCCGGCCGCGTCTCATGGCGTCCACCCGCTTTTGTCCGGGGCCAAGCTGGACGAGACAACTGACTGACAGGTAGGATGGGCAGACTCGGGTGTCCAGTTGTCTTGCTCTCCCAATCTAGGGCGGGCTTGGGTCTTTCCTCAGTGTGGGGAGGACCTTTGCTTTCAGAAAGCAATGGTTGCATGACCCGTCTCCACTTAGGCCTCTGTGCCATGCTGGTGGAGAAGTTTCTTTGGGACTCCATGGGTCGCCTTTCTCCCCTTGGCCTTCGTGTTGGTGCCTGTGGTGCTGCTGGTGATGCTCGTGGCACGGTGAATCACTTGTCCCGTTTGGCACTTGGAGGTTCTGCAGCAGTCTCCTTGCACCGGAAATGGAGCCCAGGCAACTCTGTGCACGAGTGTCCCGCCGGTGACGAACACATCCCTGCGTCATTCCTGCCGAAGGTCCCTTTCCCAAGTAGCACTACACCTCCCAAGGACATTCCACATATAGAGCCTGATCGCCCATCTTCTCCCCGGACCCTGCTCGACGTGTGTGGCGTTTTTGAGAGCCTGGCCAGCCAGAAGGAGATGATTCACGGACCTGCACCCGCTCCTCCCTGCCCCCCGGAGGGCTCAGGAGATCGTCTCTTTGCTCCGTTGGCTGTGGGCATACTGCGAGGCGTCACCCTGCCGCATCACTCACCAGAGGCCAGCAGTAAGGCCAGAGAATGCAGACCGGGAAAGAAAGGCAAACCAACATCCAAAGTCCCGTCCAGAGAGGACTCTCCCACCCCCGCAGAACTGCGAGGCCCTCGGATCGTGCTCAAACGCGGTCACGCACCCCATCCTCCCCAGGAACTTCCCAGCAGAGACAGCCCTCGAGAGCTCGGCTGCTCAGCGTGATCCAGGTGAACACCGTGGCCCCGGGCACACTGCAGGCCCCGCCTTTTTCCAGGAGGCTGCACCAGCCACACCGCCGAGAGGAACTCGCTCGTCGCCGGAACACTTGGTGGGTCACACAGGGCGTGCCGCACGCAGAGTGTGCCTGTGCGTCTGCATGCATGTGCCTCAGAGCCTACCTACCGCCACAGCCCCAGAGATGGCTGCGGCTTCTTGTTCTTCCTCTTGGTCGTTCAGGCCCTCCCGCTGGCACAAGGGCCATTGCCAACGCTCGTGAGGCCCGGAGGCGGGCTGTCCGTTCTGGGACGGCCGAGCCGGTCGTGCTCCTGTTCTGGCAGCTTGCCGTTTCTCCCTTCTCCGTGGTTGGACTGGTGAATCACGACTGCTCCGGCAGGCAGAGCTGACTGGATCTTCCGGAGGTCGAAGGCCGGCTTCGGCCGCTTGTGCTCTTGGAGGCGTCTCCACTGCTCTAAGCTGATTCCTTCGACCTCTGTGTCCCCCGGGGACACGTGCGACTCAGGAGCTCTGCCGCTGGCGGCTCCCGCAGGCTCCCCGGGGCCGGAGGGGTCAGGCTCCCCGGGGTGAGTGGGGTCAGCCGTGAGGGGGGCCGCTGCCCCTCCCCCAGCTCCCCCTTGCCACGCACCCTCCCGGGAGTAGAAGAGCACGTAGGCGCTCTGGCTCAGGGCAGCACTCTCGTCACAGGCGCTCACCTTGGCATCATCCATCTTATACCACTGGCCGTTGCCCGCTCGCACGTAAGAAAAGTAGTGTCCTCGCTCACAGCTCCAGCCGGAGTGCACCAGCACGGCATAGAGCACGTAGCCCAGTGGCCTGCCTTCCGCTCAGACGTGTAGGGCTGCAGGGCGAGGCACTGGGGAGAGCGCACTTCCTGAGCCCTTTTGGCCCCGCTCACCTGTGTGAACCGCTTCAGCACCAGCACCAGGACCTGGGACGTGCTGTGCAAAGTCAACCTCTTGGTGGCAGGCACCTTCCGGGGACAAACGCCACTGTCATAGGCGTTTTCAGCGTCCAGCTTCTCGGGCTTCAGCAGCTCTCTCAGAGCTTGCTCCACACTCTGAGCCGCCGTGATATCCAGACTGATGTCCAGGTAAGGATCGAACGTGTCCGAGACTCCGAGGCTGTGGACACACTGGATCTGAGTCCTCCAAGTCCCGCCAAAGATCTGACGGATGAGGGTGGTGTCCTCGGAGGGATGGCCCGACAGCTGAGATGCACTCAAGCACCCTTGCTGCATGGTATTCAGAGTGAATATCAGAAACTCGTGGGCATCTTCCTGCTGGTGTCTTTCGAAGCCCGCCAGCAGGTCCTTGCGGGGCCGGATCACCTCTCCCGGCTGAAGGAGGGCTCGGGTCACGTGAGCTCGCACGGCACAGAGCGTGCAGGAGGTGCTGGCCGGACAGAGGGTGGCGTGCTGCTGGGACACCATCCAGCTGGCCAGGGGCGGCGTGTGGCTCAGACACTGCAGCGCTGCATTCACGTAGCAGGTATTCCCCAGAATATGAAGCCCAGCCCAGACCCTCCACGGCCCCCTCCAATTCAGGGCGACTTGGTGGCCAGGCACCAGCCCTGCTGACCCATGAGCGAAGTCACACCTCTGGGGCCGCCCGACCGCCGGCCACGGCCCCTCACGGACACAGGGTTCCCAAAGGGTTTCCACACCCGCGGCACTGGGCCGACAACCTTGCCCTCCGGGGAAGACGTTGAAGGGAGAAGGACATTCACCTCCCCCGTGCGCAGAAGCAGCCCCCGGGTCTCTGCAAACAAGGCCCACGAGTCTTTCCGTCTCCTACCTGCCTCTGCACAATGAAGCCTCCTTCCCTCAGAGGGTGCTTCTCTGAGAAAGGGCCTGGGCCCCGCCCCCTCGGGCCTTTCATGGCTTTCCCACGGCCCCACCCCCGCACGCGCAACATCCTCATTGGCTGAGGCGTCCCAGGGCGTGCTCACTCCCACTCCCGACATTCCACCACCGACACTTTTCTCCGGGAATTCCCCATGACGAACCCCCGCACGTACTTCCGATCTGGCCCTGGACCAAAGGGCTCAGGATGCAAATGAATCCCGGGGCCTTTGGCCTTCCAGACTTGCCTGCTAGACAGTCACTGCAGGGCTTCCAAGTTCAGCACACACATGTGGGCTGGGGAGGAATTCCGTGGGCTCGCCCTTCAGGTCCTAACACACTTGTGGAAAGACATGTCTGCCCACCTACCCTCTCTCCTTGAGGGCTCTCCCCACCCCAGTCCCCTGCCTGAGGACAACCCCTCCCCGGACAACAAGAAACCCTTGCCTCAACTTTGCTCTCGACTGAGGTCCACTCCAATTTCTATGGTTTCTCACGAGCCACTCTTCTAGCGTTCAGGGTCCTGGCACCAAAACATGCCGCGACTGTGGCACATATGCTTCTCTCCCTTCAGGGCCGTTGGTTATGGTCCAAAGCGAGCTCCTTCAGAAAGCCACAGGCTCGCTGAAACTTTGGATTCATTTCTTCAGCTCCTTTCCAACCTTAGTTGTCTTCTTTATTATTTGCTTCTTTTTTTTTGGGGGGGGGGGGTATTCGCTCATTTATTATTGGTTATTTTTTTTGTATTGTCTGTTCATTTTATTTATTTATTTATTCATTTTTGCTTGATATTATTCTCTGTTTCTACCTTAATTACACTAGTTGACTTTTAGAGTCATCTTTCCAATGTAGGGGCTCAAAACGCACTATAACTTAAGGTATAAAGAGATTTCCCTCCTGGAAGAGGATGACTGTTGGTTTCTTTCTTGGCGTGTGACATGTATGTTTGTTTGCTCTGCCGACCTGGATATTGTGCTTGCCTTCCAACACTACGGGCGTTCCACAGTCCATGGGTTTCCCATAGCTGATGTGGTGATTCCTTTGATCCTTACTAGGAAAAGACGGTCGTGACCCCATTTTCTTCCTTAGCCTATTGCACCCCTCCCACCTCCCGCTGCCCCATCCCATCCCAGGACCCTACTGCTTTGTGCTTTATGACGCACGTGCTCACACACTTGCTGTCCTTTTGCCTCCTTCCTATGGCACAGAGAAGCCAGATCAGCCAGTATTTGTCTCTCTTTTGCACAGATTTCCCCCAGCATCAGGCGACATTCCCCTTCCCCCTGCCACGCCATTCCAATCACTGTTTTCTCCTTCTTCTCCTTCTTCAACTTCTTCACCTCCTTCTCCTTTTCTGTCTCCTTCTTCTTCGTCATCGTCTTCTTCTTCTTCCTCTTCTTCAGAGGGTGTAGATGGGGCAAGCAGTAAGTTCATTTGAGGCGATGGGGCAGAGGAAGACTGGTGGGGATACTGAGGGTGGCCTGTGGGTGGCTCGACTTCCTCGTCCAGGGCACGCTTGTTCGTGTTCTTGGGCAAAGGTACTGCTCATCATTCTTTTTCCTCTCTGCGTGTGGTGGGCACGGTGCTTTGTAGGTAACCGTGCGGGGGGAAGGAGCCAGCGGAACGTTCTCTGTTCCTTGCCAAGCCGACTAGCGCGGTCAGGAGCCACAGTTGTCCCTCTAGGTCCAAGATGCTAAATCGCTAATTCCAGATCCACCGTTTAATGGAGGGTTTTGGGTTTGAAGCCGGCAACCAAGAGAAAGAAAGAAACCGCAAGAGGGGATTGATAAGGGTCCTCGGGCGCCCCTCCACCAGGTCACGGGATCACGAGGCAGGAGGGAAAGCAGCTAGGAGAGGACAGTTTCCCCACCGGCCCAGACACTTCAGAGGCCGGCCGCGTCTCATGGCGTCCACCCGCTTTTGTCCGGGGCCAAGCTGGACGAGACAACTGACTGACAGGTAGGATGGGCAGACTCGGGTGTCCAGTTGTCTTGCTCTCCCAATCTAGGGCGGGCTTGGGTCTTTCCTCAGTGTGGGGAGGACCTTTGCTTTCAGAAAGCAATGGTTGCATGACCCGTCTCCACTTAGGCCTCTGTGCCATGCTGGTGGAGAAGTTTCTTTGGGACTCCATGGGTCGCCTTTCTCCCCTTGGCCTTCGTGTTGGTGCCTGTGGTGCTGCTGGTGATGCTCGTGGCACGGTGAATCACTTGTCCCGTTTGGCACTTGGAGGTTCTGCAGCAGTCTCCTTGCACCGGAAATGGAGCCCAGGCAACTCTGTGCACGAGTGTCCCGCCGGTGACGAACACATCCCTGCGTCATTCCTGCCGAAGGTCCCTTTCCCAAGTAGCACTACACCTCCCAAGGACATTCCACATATAGAGCCTGTTCGCCCATCTTCTCCCCGGACCCTGCTCGACGTGTGTGGCGTTTTTGAGAGCCTGGCCAGCCAGAAGGAGATGATTCACGGACCTGCACCCGCTCCTCCCTGCCCCCCGGAGGGCTC
Source organism: Dama dama (assembly GCF_033118175.1). NCBI lineage: Eukaryota > Metazoa > Chordata > Mammalia > Artiodactyla > Cervidae > Dama > Dama dama. The sequence continues at coordinate 114,342,260 of NC_083698.1, read as the reverse complement.
AGGAGATGGTCTACTTGCTCCGTTGGCTGTGGGCATACTGCGAGGCGTCACCCTGCCGCATCACTCACCAGAGGCCAGCAGTAAGGCCAGAGAATGCAGACCGGGAAAGAAAGGCAAACCAACATCCAAAGTCCCGTCCAGAGAGGACTCTCCCACCCCCGCAGAAGTGCGAGGCCCTCGGATCGTGCTCAAACGCGGTCACGCACCCCATCGTCCCCAGGAACTTCCCAGCAGAGACAGCCCTCGAGAGCTCGGCTGCTCAGCGTGATCCAGGTGAACACCGGGGCCCCGGGCACACTGCAGGCCCCGCCTTTTTCCAGGAGGCTGCACCAGCCACACCGCCGAGAGGAACTCGCTCGTCGCCGGAACACTTGGTGGGTCACACAGGGCGTGCCGCACGCAGAGTGTGCCTGTGCGTCTGCATGCATGTGCCTCAGAGCCTACCTACCGCCACAGCCCCAGAGATGGCTGCGGCTTCTTGTTCTTCCTCTTGGTCGCTCAGGCCCTCCCGCTGGCACAAGGGCCATTGCCAACGCTCGTGAGGCCCGGAGGCGGGCTGTCCGTTCTGGGACGGCCGAGCCGGTCGTGCTCCTGTTCTGGAAGCTTGCCGTTTCTCCCTTCTCCGTGGTTGGACTGGTGAATCACGACTGCTCCGGCAGGCAGAGCTGACTGGATCTTCCGGAGGTCGAAGGCCGGCTTCGGCCGCTTGTGCTCTTGGAGGCGTCTCCACTGCTCTAAGCTGATTCCTTCGACCTCTGTGTCCCCCGGGGACACGTGCGACTCAGGAGCTCTGCCGCTGGCGGCTCCCGCAGGCTCCCCGGGGCCGGAAGGGTCAGGCTCCCCGGGGTGAGTGGGGTCAGCCGTGAGGGGGGCCGCTGCCCCTCCCCCACCTCCCCCTTGCCACGCACCCTCCCGGGAGTAGAAGAGCACGTAGGCGCTCTGGCTCAGGGCAGCACTCTCGTCACAGGCGCTCACCTTGGCATCATCCATCTTATACCACTGGCCGTTGCCCGCTCGCACGTAAGAAAAGTAGTGTCCTCGCTCACAGCTCCAGCCAGAGTGCACCAGCACGGCATAGAGCACGTAGCCCAGTGGCCTGCCTTCCGCTCAGACGTGTAGGGCTGCAGGTCGAGGCACTGGGGAGAGCGCACTTCCTGAGCCCTTTTGGCCCCGCTCACCTGTGTGAACCGCTTCAGCACCAGCACCAGGACCTGGGACGTGCTGTGCAAAGTCAACCTCTTGGTGGCAGGCACCTTCCGGGGACAAACGCCACTGTCATAGGCGTTTTCAGCGTCCAGCTTCTCGGGCTTCAGCAGCTCTCTCAGAGCTTGCTCCACACTCTGAGCCGCCGTGATATCCAGACTGATGTCCAGGTAAGGATCGAACGTGTCCGAGACTCCGAGGCTGTGGACACACTGGATCTGAGTCCTCCAAGTCCCGCCAAAGATCTGACGGATGAGGGTGGTGTCCTCGGAGGGATGGCCCGACAGCTGAGATGCACTCAAGCACCCTTGCTGCATGGTATTCAGAGTGAATATCAGAAACTCGTGGGCATCTTCCTGCTGGTGTCTTTCGAAGCCCGCCAGCAGGTCCTTGCGGGGCCGGATCACCTCTCCCGGCTGAAGGAGGGCTCGGGTCACGTGAGCTCGCACGGCACAGAGCGTGCAGGAGGTGCTGGCCGGACAGAGGGTGGCGTGCTGCTGGGACACCATCCAGCTGGCCAGGGGCGGCGTGTGGCTCAGACACTGCAGCGCTGCATTCACGTAGCAGGTATTCCCCAGAATATGAAGCCCAGCCCAGACCCTCCACGGCCCCCTCCAATTCAGGGCGACTTGGTGGCCAGGCACCAGCCCTGCTGACCCATGAGCGAAGTCACACCTCTGGGGCCGCCCGACCGCCGGCCACGGCCCCTCACGGACACAGGGTTCCCAAAGGGTTTCCACACCCGCGGCACTGGGCCGACAACCTTGCCCTCCGGGGAAGACGTTGAAGGGAGAAGGACATTCACCTCCCCCGTGCGCAGAAGCAGCCCCCGGGTCTCTGCAAACAAGGCCCACGAGTCTTTCCGTCTCCTACCTGCCTCTGCACAATGAAGCCTCCTTCCCTCAGAGGGTGCTTCTCTGAGAAAGGGCCTGGGCCCCGCCCCCTCGGGCCTTTCATGGCTTTCCCACGGCCCCACCCCCGCACGCGCAACATCCTCATTGGCTGAGGCGTCCCAGGGCGTGCTCACTCCCACTCCCGACATTCCACCACCGACACTTTTCTCCGGGAATTCCCCATGACGAACCCCCGCACGTACTTCCGATCTGGCCCTGGACCAAAGGGCTCAGGATGCAAATGAATCCCGGGGCCTTTGGCCTTCCAGACTTGCCTGCTAGACAGTCACTGCAGGGCTTCCAAGTTCAGCACACACATGTGGGCTGGGGAGGAATTCCGTGGGCTCGCCCTTCAGGTCCTAACACACTTGTGGAAAGACATGTCTGCCCACCTACCCTCTCTCCTTGAGGGCTCTCCCCACCCCAGTCCCCTGCCTGAGGACAACCCCTCCCCAGAGAACAAGAAACCCTTGCCTCAACTTTGCTCTCGACTGAGGTCCACTCCAATTTCTATGGTTTCTCACGAGCCACTCTTCTAGCGTTCAGGGTCCTGGCACCAAAACATGCCGCGACTGTGGCACATATGCTTCTCTCCCTTCAGGGCCGTTGGTTATGGTCCAAAGCGAGCTCCTTCAGAAAGCCACAGGCTCGCTGAAACTTTGGATTCATTTCTTCAGCTCCTTTCCAACCTTAGTTGTCTTCTTTATTATTTGCTTCTTTTTTTTTGGGGGGGGGGTATTCGCTCATTTATTATTGGTTATTTTTTTTGTATTGTCTGTTCATTTTATTTATTTATTTATTCATTTTTGCTTGATATTATTCTCTGTTTCTACCTTAATTACACTAGTTGACTTTTAGAGTCATCTTTCCAATGTAGGGGCTCAAAACGCACTATAACTTAAGGTATAAAGAGATTTCCCTCCTGGAAGAGGATGACTGTTGGTTTCTTTCTTGGCGTGTGACATGTATGTTTGCTTGCTCTGCCGACCTGGATATTGTGCTTGCCTTCCAACACTACGGGCGTTCCACAGTCCATGGGTTTCCCATAGCTGATGTGGTGATTCCTTTGATCCTTACTAGGAAAAGACGGTCGTGACCCCATTTTCTTCCTTAGCCTATTGCACCCCTCCCACCTCCCGCTGCCCCATCCCATCCCAGGACCCTACTGCTTTGTGCTTTATGACGCACGTGCTCACACACTTGCTGTCCTTTTGCCTCCTTCCTATGGCACAGAGAAGCCAGATCAGCCAGTATTTGTCTCTCTTTTGCACAGATTTCCCCCAGCATCAGGCGACATTCCCCTTCCCCCTGCCACGCCATTCCAATCACTGTTTTCTCCTTCTTCTCCTTCTTCAACTTCTTCACCTCCTTCTCCTTTTCTGTCTCCTTCTTCTTCGTCATCGTCTTCTTCTTCTTCCTCTTCTTCAGAGGGTGTAGATGGGGCAAGCAGTAAGTTCATTTGAGGCGATGGGGCAGAGGAAGACTGGTGGGGATACTGAGGGTGGCCTGTGGGTGGCTCGACTTCCTCGTCCAGGGCACGCTTGTTCGTGTTCTTGGGCAAAGGTACTGCTCATCATTCTTTTTCCTCTCTGCGTGTGGTGGGCACGGTGCTTTGTAGGTAACCGTGCGGGGGGAAGGAGCCAGCGGAACGTTCTCTGTTCCTTGCCAAGCCGACTAGCGCGGTCAGGAGCCACAGTTGTCCCTCTAGGTCCAAGATGCTAAATCGCTAATTCCAGATCCACCGTTTAATGGAGGGTTTTGGGTTTGAAGCCGGCAACCAAGAGAAAGAAAGAAACCGCAAGAGGGGATTGATAAGGGTCCTCGGGCGCCCCTCCACCAGGTCACGGGATCACGAGGCAGGAGGGAAAGCAGCTAGGAGAGGACAGTTTCCCCACCGGCCCAGACACTTCAGAGGCCGGCCGCGTCTCATGGCGTCCACCCGCTTTTGTCCGGGGCCAAGCTGGACGAGACAACTGACTGACAGGTAGGATGGGCAGACTCGGGTGTCCAGTTGTCTTGCTCTCCCAATCTAGGGCGGGCTTGGGTCTTTCCTCAGTGTGGGGAGGACCTTTGCTTTCAGAAAGCAATGGTTGCATGACCCGTCTCCACTTAGGCCTCTGTGCCATGCTGGTGGAGAAGTTTCTTTGGGACTCCATGGGTCGCCTTTCTCCCCTTGGCCTTCGTGTTGGTGCCTGTGGTGCTGCTGGTGATGCTCGTGGCACGGTGAATCACTTGTCCCGTTTGGCACTTGGAGGTTCTGCAGCAGTCTCCTTGCACCGGAAATGGAGCCCAGGCAACTCTGTGCACGAGTGTCCCGCCGGTGACGAACACATCCCTGCGTCATTCCTGCCGAAGGTCCCTTTCCCAAGTAGCACTACACCTCCCAAGGACATTCCACATATAGAGCCTGTTCGCCCATCTTCTCCCCGGACCCTGCTCGACGTGTGTGGCGTTTTTGAGAGCCTGGCCAGCCAGAAGGAGATGATTCACGGACCTGCACCCGCTCCTCCCTGCCCCCCGGAGGGCTCAGGAGATGGTCTACTTGCTCCGTTGGCTGTGGGCATACTGCGAGGCGTCACCCTGCCGCATCACTCACCAGAGGCCAGCAGTAAGGCCAGAGAATGCAGACCGGGAAAGAAAGGCAAACCAACATCCAAAGTCCCGTCCAGAGAGGACTCTCCCACCCCCGCAGAAGTGCGAGGCCCTCGGATCGTGCTCAAACGCGGTCACGCACCCCATCGTCCCCAGGAACTTCCCAGCAGAGACAGCCCTCGAGAGCTCGGCTGCTCAGCGTGATCCAGGTGAACACCGGGGCCCCGGGCACACTGCAGGCCCCGCCTTTTTCCAGGAGGCTGCACCAGCCACACCGCCGAGAGGAACTCGCTCGTCGCCGGAACACTTGGTGGGTCACACAGGGCGTGCCGCACGCAGAGTGTGCCTGTGCGTCTGCATGCATGTGCCTCAGAGCCTACCTACCGCCACAGCCCCAGAGATGGCTGCGGCTTCTTGTTCTTCCTCTTGGTCGCTCAGGCCCTCCCGCTGGCACAAGGGCCATTGCCAACGCTCGTGAGGCCCGGAGGCGGGCTGTCCGTTCTGGGACGGCCGAGCCGGTCGTGCTCCTGTTCTGGAAGCTTGCCGTTTCTCCCTTCTCCGTGGTTGGACTGGTGAATCACGACTGCTCCGGCAGGCAGAGCTGACTGGATCTTCCGGAGGTCGAAGGCCGGCTTCGGCCGCTTGTGCTCTTGGAGGCGTCTCCACTGCTCTAAGCTGATTCCTTCGACCTCTGTGTCCCCCGGGGACACGTGCGACTCAGGAGCTCTGCCGCTGGCGGCTCCCGCAGGCTCCCCGGGGCCGGAAGGGTCAGGCTCCCCGGGGTGAGTGGGGTCAGCCGTGAGGGGGGCCGCTGCCCCTCCCCCACCTCCCCCTTGCCACGCACCCTCCCGGGAGTAGAAGAGCACGTAGGCGCTCTGGCTCAGGGCAGCACTCTCGTCACAGGCGCTCACCTTGGCATCATCCATCTTATACCACTGGCCGTTGCCCGCTCGCACGTAAGAAAAGTAGTGTCCTCGCTCACAGCTCCAGCCAGAGTGCACCAGCACGGCATAGAGCACGTAGCCCAGTGGCCTGCCTTCCGCTCAGACGTGTAGGGCTGCAGGTCGAGGCACTGGGGAGAGCTCACTTCCTGAGCCCTTTTGGCCCCGCTCACCTGTGTGAACCGCTTCAGCACCAGCACCAGGACCTGGGACATGCTGTGCAAAGTCAACCTCTTGGTGGCAGGCACCTTCCGGGGACAAACGCCACTGTCATAGGCGTTTTCAGCGTCCAGCTTCTCGGGCTTCAGCAGCTCTCTCAGAGCTTGCTCCACACTCTGAGCCGCCGTGATATCCAGACTGATGTCCAGGTAAGGATCGAACGTGTCCGAGACTCCGAGGCTGTGGACACACTGGATCTGAGTCCTCCAAGTCCCGCCAAAGATCTGACGGATGAGGGTGGTGTCCTCGGAGGGATGGCCCGACAGCTGAGATGCACTCAAGCACCCTTGCTGCATGGTATTCAGAGTGAATATCAGAAACTCGTGGGCATCTTCCTGCTGGTGTCTTTCGAAGCCCGCCAGCAGGTCCTTGCGGGGCCGGATCACCTCTCCCGGCTGAAGGAGGGCTCGGGTCACGTGAGCTCGCACGGCACAGAGCGTGCAGGAGGTGCTGGCCGGACAGAGGGTGGCGTGCTGCTGGGACACCATCCAGCTGGCCAGGGGCGGCGTGTGGCTCAGACACTGCAGCGCTGCATTCACGTAGCAGGTATTCCCCAGAATATGAAGCCCAGCCCAGACCCTCCACGGCCCCCTCCAATTCAGGGCGACTTGGTGGCCAGGCACCAGCCCTGCTGACCCATGAGCGAAGTCACACCTCTGGGGCCGCCCGACCGCCGGCCACGGCCCCTCACGGACACAGGGTTCCCAAAGGGTTTCCACACCCGCGGCACTGGGCCGACAACCTTGCCCTCCGGGGAAGACGTTGAAGGGAGAAGGACATTCACCTCCCCCGTGCGCAGAAGCAGCCCCCGGGTCTCTGCAAACAAGGCCCACGAGTCTTTCCGTCTCCTACCTGCCTCTGCACAATGAAGCCTCCTTCCCTCAGAGGGTGCTTCTCTGAGAAAGGGCCTGGGCCCCGCCCCCTCGGGCCTTTCATGGCTTTCCCACGGCCCCACCCCCGCACGCGCAACATCCTCATTGGCTGAGGCGTCCCAGGGCGTGCTCACTCCCACTCCCGACATTCCACCACCGACACTTTTCTCCGGGAATTCCCCATGACGAACCCCCGCACGTACTTCCGATCTGGCCCTGGACCAAAGGGCTCAGGATGCAAATGAATCCCGGGGCCTTTGGCCTTCCAGACTTGCCTGCTAGACAGTCACTGCAGGGCTTCCAAGTTCAGCACACACATGTGGGCTGGGGAGGAATTCCGTGGGCTCGCCCTTCAGGTCCTAACACACTTGTGGAAAGACATGTCTGCCCACCTACCCTCTCTCCTTGAGGGCTCTCCCCACCCCAGTCCCCTGCCTGAGGACAACCCCTCCCCGGACAACAAGAAACCCTTGCCTCAACTTTGCTCTCGACTGAGGTCCACTCCAATTTCTATGGTTTCTCACGAGCCACTCTTCTAGCGTTCAGGGTCCTGGCACCAAAACATGCCGCGACTGTGGCACATATGCTTCTCTCCCTTCAGGGCCGTTGGTTATGGTCCAAAGCGAGCTCCTTCAGAAAGCCACAGGCTCGCTGAAACTTTGGATTCATTTCTTCAGCTCCTTTCCAACCTTAGTTGTCTTCTTTATTATTTGCTTCTTTTTTTTTTGGGGGGGGGGGGTATTCGCTCATTTATTATTGGTTATTTTTTTTGTATTGTCTGTTCATTTTATTTATTTATTTATTCATTTTTGCTTGATATTATTCTCTGTTTCTACCTTAATTACACTAGTTGACTTTTAGAGTCATCTTTCCAATGTAGGGGCTCAAAACGCACTATAACTTAAGGTATAAAGAGATTTCCCTCCTGGAAGAGGATGACTGTTGGTTTCTTTCTTGGCGTGTGACATGTATGTTTGTTTGCTCTGCCGACCTGGATATTGTGCTTGCCTTCCAACACTACGGGCGTTCCACAGTCCATGGGTTTCCCATAGCTGATGTGGTGATTCCTTTGATCCTTACTAGGAAAAGACGGTCGTGACCCCATTTTCTTCCTTAGCCTATTGCACCCCTCCCACCTCCTGCTGCCCCATCCCATCCCAGGACCCTACTGCTTTGTGCTTTATGACGCACGTGCTCACACACTTGCTGTCCTTTTGCCTCCTTCCTATGGCACAGAGAAGCCAGATCAGCCAGTATTTGTCTCTCTTTTGCACAGATTTCCCCCAGCATCAGGCGACATTCCCCTTCCCCCTGCCACGTCATTCCAATCACTGTTTTCTCCTTCTTCTCCTTCTTCAACTTCTTCACCTCCTTCTCCTTTTCTGTCTCCTTCTTCTTCGTCATCGTCTTCTTCTTCTTCCTCTTCTTCAGAGGGTGTAGATGGGGCAAGCAGTAAGTTCATTTGAGGCGATGGGGCAGAGGAAGACTGGTGGGGATACTGAGGGTGGCCTGTGGGTGGCTCGACTTCCTCGTCCAGGGCACGCTTGTTCGTGTTCTTGGGCAAAGGTACTGCTCATCATTCTTTTTCCTCTCTGCGTGTGGTGGGCACGGTGCTTTGTAGGTAACCGTGCGGGGGGAAGGAGCCAGCGGAACGTTCTCTGTTCCTTGCCAAGCCGACTAGCGCAGTCAGGAGCCACAGTTGTCCCTCTAGGTCCAAGATGCTAAATCGCTAATTCCAGATCCACCGTTTAATGGAGGGTTTTGGGTTTGAAGCCGGCAACCAAGAGAAAGAAAGAAACCGCAAGAGGGGATTGATAAGGGTCCTCGGGCGCCCCTCCACCAGGTCACGGGATCACGAGGCAGGAGGGAAAGCAGCTAGGAGAGGACAGTTTCCCCACCGGCCCAGACACTTCAGAGGCCGGCCGCGTCTCATGGCGTCCACCCGCTTTTGTCCGGGGCCAAGCTGGACGAGACAACTGACTGACAGGTAGGATGGGCAGACTCGGGTGTCCAGTTGTCTTGCTCTCCCAATCTAGGGCGGGCTTGGGTCTTTCCTCAGTGTGGGGAGGACCTTTGCTTTCAGAAAGCAATGGTTGCATGACCCGTCTCCACTTAGGCCTCTGTGCCATGCTGGTGGAGAAGTTTCTTTGGGACTCCATGGGTCGCCTTTCTCCCCTTGGCCTTCGTGTTGGTGCCTGTGGTGCTGCTGGTGATGCTCGTGGCACGGTGAATCACTTGTCCCGTTTGGCACTTGGAGGTTCTGCAGCAGTCTCCTTGCACCGGAAATGGAGCCCAGGCAACTCTGTGCACGAGGGTCCCGCCGGTGACGAACACATCCCTGCGTCATTCCTGCCGAAGGTCCCTTTCCCAAGTAGCACTACACCTCCCAAGGACATTCCACATATAGAGCCTGTTCGCCCATCTTCTCCCCGGACCCTGCTCGACGTGTGTGGCGTTTTTGAGAGCCTGGCCAGCCAGAAGGAGATGATTCACGGACCTGCACCCGCTCCTCCCTGCCCCCCGGAGGGCTCAGGAGATGGTCTACTTGCTCCGTTGGCTGTGGGCATACTGCGAGGCGTCACCCTGCCGCATCACTCACCAGAGGCCAGCAGTAAGGCCAGAGAATGCAGACCGGGAAAGAAAGGCAAACCAACATCCAAAGTCCCGTCCAGAGAGGACTCTCCCACCCCCGCAGAAGTGCGAGGCCCTCGGATCGTGCTCAAACGCGGTCACGCACCCCATCGTCCCCAGGAACTTCCCAGCAGAGACAGCCCTCGAGAGCTCGGCTGCTCAGCGTGATCCAGGTGAACACCGGGGCCCCGGGCACACTGCAGGCCCCGCCTTTTTCCAGGAGGCTGCACCAGCCACACCGCCGAGAGGAACTCGCTCGTCGCCGGAACACTTGGTGGGTCACACAGGGCGTGCCGCACGCAGAGTGTGCCTGTGCGTCTGCATGCATGTGCCTCAGAGCCTACCTACCGCCACAGCCCCAGAGATGGCTGCGGCTTCTTGTTCTTCCTCTTGGTCGCTCAGGCCCTCCCGCTGGCACAAGGGCCATTGCCAACGCTCGTGAGGCCCGGAGGCGGGCTGTCCGTTCTGGGACGGCCGAGCCGGTCGTGCTCCTGTTCTGGAAGCTTGCCGTTTCTCCCTTCTCCGTGGTTGGACTGGTGAATCACGACTGCTCCGGCAGGCAGAGCTGACTGGATCTTCCGGAGGTCGAAGGCCGGCTTCGGCCGCTTGTGCTCTTGGAGGCGTCTCCACTGCTCTAAGCTGATTCCTTCGACCTCTGTGTCCCCCGGGGACACGTGCGACTCAGGAGCTCTGCCGCTGGCGGCTCCCGCAGGCTCCCCGGGGCCGGAAGGGTCAGGCTCCCCGGGGTGAGTGGGGTCAGCCGTGAGGGGGGCCGCTGCCCCTCCCCCAGCTCCCCCTTGCCACGCACCCTCCCGGGAGTAGAAGAGCACGTAGGCGCTCTGGCTCAGGGCAGCACTCTCGTCACAGGCGCTCACCTTGGCATCATCCATCTTATACCACTGGCCGTTGCCCGCTCGCACGTAAGAAAAGTAGTGTCCTCGCTCACAGCTCCAGCCGGAGTGCACCAGCACGGCATAGAGCACGTAGCCCAGTGGCCTGCCTTCCGCTCAGACGTGTAGGGCTGCAGGTCGAGGCACTGGGGAGAGCGCACTTCCTGAGCCCTTTTGGCCCCGCTCACCTGTGTGAACCGCTTCAGCACCAGCACCAGGACCTGGGACATGCTGTGCAAAGTCAACCTCTTGGTGGCAGGCACCTTCCGGGGACAAACGCCACTGTCATAGGCGTTTTCAGCGTCCAGCTTCTCGGGCTTCAGCAGCTCTCTCAGAGCTTGCTCCACACTCTGAGCCGCCGTGATATCCAGACTGATGTCCAGGTAAGGATCGAACGTGTCCGAGACTCCGAGGCTGTGGACACACTGGATCTGAGTCCTCCAAGTCCCGCCAAAGATCTGACGGATGAGGGTGGTGTCCTCGGAGGGATGGCCCGACAGCTGAGATGCACTCAAGCACCCTTGCTGCATGGTATTCAGAGTGAATATCAGAAACTCGTGGGCATCTTCCTGCTGGTGTCTTTCGAAGCCCGCCAGCAGGTCCTTGCGGGGCCGGATCACCTCTCCCGGCTGAAGGAGGGCTCGGGTCACGTGAGCTCGCACGGCACAGAGCGTGCAGGAGGTGCTGGCCGGACAGAGGGTGGCGTGCTGCTGGGACACCATCCAGCTGGCCAGGGGCGGCGTGTGGCTCAGACACTGCAGCGCTGCATTCACGTAGCAGGTATTCCCCAGAATATGAAGCCCAGCCCAGACCCTCCACGGCCCCCTCCAATTCAGGGCGACTTGGTGGCCAGGCACCAGCCCTGCTGACCCATGAGCGAAGTCACACCTCTGGGGCCGCCCGACCGCCGGCCACGGCCCCTCACGGACACAGGGTTCCCAAAGGGTTTCCACACCCGCGGCACTGGGCCGACAACCTTGCCCTCCGGGGAAGACGTTGAAGGGAGAAGGACATTCACCTCCCCCGTGCGCAGAAGCAGCCCCCGGGTCTCTGCAAACAAGGCCCACGAGTCTTTCCGTCTCCTACCTGCCTCTGCACAATGAAGCCTCCTTCCCTCAGAGGGTGCTTCTCTGAGAAAGGGCCTGGGCCCCGCCCCCTCGGGCCTTTCATGGCTTTCCCACGGCCCCACCCCCGCACGCGCAACATCCTCATTGGCTGAGGCGTCCCAGGGCGTGCTCACTCCCACTCCCGACATTCCACCACCGACACTTTTCTCCGGGAATTCCCCATGACGAACCCCCGCACGTACTTCCGATCTGGCCCTGGACCAAAGGGCTCAGGATGCAAATGAATCCCGGGGCCTTTGGCCTTCCAGACTTGCCTGCTAGACAGTCACTGCAGGGCTTCCAAGTTCAGCACACACATGTGGGCTGGGGCGGAATTCCGTGGGCTCGCCCTTCAGGTCCTAACACACTTGTGGAAACACATGTCTGCCCACCTACCCTCTCTCCTTGAGGGCTCTCCCCACCCCAGTCCCCTGCCTGAGGACAACCCCTCCCCGGACAACAAGAAACCCTTGCCTCAACTTTGCTCTCGACTGAGGTCCACTCCAATTTCTATGGTTTCTCACGAGCCACTCTTCTAGCGTTCAGGGTCCTGGCACCAAAACATGCCGCGACTGTGGCACATATGCTTCTCTCCCTTCAGGGCCGTTGGTTATGGTCCAAAGCGAGCTCCTTCAGAAAGCCACAGGCTCGCTGAAACTTTGGATTCATTTCTTCAGCTCCTTTCCAACCTTAGTTGTCTTCTTTATTATTTGCTTCTTTTTTTTTGGGGGGGGGGGTATTCGCTCATTTATTATTGGTTATTTTTTTTGTATTGTCTGTTCATTTTATTTATTTATTTATTCATTTTTGCTTGATATTATTCTCTGTTTCTACCTTAATTACACTAGTTGACTTTTAGAGTCATCTTTCCAATGTAGGGGCTCAAAACGCACTATAACTTAAGGTATAAAGAGATTTCCCTCCTGGAAGAGGATGACTGTTGGTTTCCTTCTTGGCGTGTGACATGTATGTTTGTTTGCTCTGCCGACCTGGATATTGTGCTTGCCTTCCAACACTACGGGCGTTCCACAGTCCATGGGTTTCCCATAGCTGATGTGGTGATTCCTTTGATCCTTGCTAGGAAAAGACAGTCGTGACCCCATTTTCTTCCTTAGCCTATTGCACCCCTCCCACCTCCCGCTGCCCCATCCCATCCCAGGACCCTACTGCTTTGTGCTTTATGACGCACGTGCTCACACACTTGCTGTCCTTTTGCCTCCTTCCTATGGCACAGAGAAGCCAGATCAGCCAGTATTTGTCTCTCTTTTGCACAGATTTCCCCCAGCATCAGGCGACATTCCCCTTCCCCCTGCCACGCCATTCCAATCACTGTTTTCTCCTTCTTCTCCTTCTTCAACTTCTTCACCTCCTTCTCCTTTTCTGTCTCCTTCTTCTTCTTCGTCGTCTTCTTCTTCTTCCTCTTCTTCAGAGGGTGTAGATGGGGCAAGCAGTAAGTTCATTTGAGGCGATGGGGCAGAGGAAGACTGGTGGGGATACTGAGGGCGGCCTGTGGGTGGCTCGACTTCCTCGTCCAGGGCACGCTTGTTCGTGTTCTTGGGCAAAGGTACTGCTCATCATTCTTTTTCCTCTCTGCGTGTGGTGGGCACGGTGCTTTGTAGGTAACCGTGCGGGGGGAAGGAGCCAGCGGAACGTTCTCTGTTCCTTGCCAAGCCGACTAGCGCAGTCAGGAGCCACAGTTGTCCCTCTAGGTCCAAGATGCTAAATCGCTAATTCCAGATCCACCGTTTAATGGAGGGTTTTGGGTTTGAAGCCGGCAACCAAGAGAAAGAAAGAAACCGCAAGAGGGGATTGATAAGGGTCCTCGGGCGCCCCTCCACCAGGTCACGGGATCACGAGGCAGGAGGGAAAGCAGCTAGGAGAGGACAGTTTCCCCACCGGCCCAGACACTTCAGAGGCCGGCCGCGTCTCATGGCGTCCACCCGCTTTTGTCCGGGGCCAAGCTGGACGAGACAACTGACTGACAGGTAGGATGGGCAGACTCGGGTGTCCAGTTGTCTTGCTCTCCCAATCTAGGGCGGGCTTGGGTCTTTCCTCAGTGTGGGGAGGACCTTTGCTTTCAGAAAGCAATGGTTGCATGACCCGTCTCCACTTAGGCCTCTGTGCCATGCTGGTGGAGAAGTTTCTTTGGGACTCCATGGGTCGCCTTTCTCCCCTTGGCCTTCGTGTTGGTGCCTGTGGTGCTGCTGGTGATGCTCGTGGCACGGTGAATCACTTGTCCCGTTTGGCACTTGGAGGTTCTGCAGCAGTCTCCTTGCACCGGAAATGGAGCCCAGGCAACTCTGTGCACGAGTGTCCCGCCGGTGACGAACACATCCCTGCGTCATTCCTGCCGAAGGTCCCTTTCCCAAGTAGCACTACACCTCCCAAGGACATTCCACATATAGAGCCTGTTCGCCCATCTTCTCCCCGGACCCTGCTCGACGTGTGTGGCGTTTTTGAGAGCCTGGCCAGCCAGAAGGAGATGATTCACGGACCTGCACCCGCTCCTCCCTGCCCCCCGGAGGGCTCAGGAGATGGTCTCCTTGCTCCGTTGGCTGTGGGCATACTGCGAGGCGTCACCCTGCCGCATCACTCACCAGAGGCCAGCAGTAAGGCCAGAGAATGCAGACCGGGAAAGAAAGGCAAACCAACATCCAAAGTCCCGTCCAGAGAGGACTCTCCCACCCCCGCAGAAGTGCGAGGCCCTCGGATCGTGCTCAAACGCGGTCACGCACCCCATCGTCCCCAGGAACTTCCCAGCAGAGACAGCCCTCGAGAGCTCGGCTGCTCAGCGTGATCCAGGTGAACACCGTGGCCCCGGGCACACTGCAGGCCCCGCCTTTTTCCAGGAGGCTGCACCAGCCACACCGCCGAGAGGAACTCGCTCGTCGCCGGAACACTTGGTGGGTCACACAGGGCGTGCCGCACGCAGAGTGTGCCTGTGCGTCTGCATGCATGTGCCTCAGAGCCTACCTACCGCCACAGCCCCAGAGATGGCTGCGGCTTCTTGTTCTTCCTCTTGGTCGCTCAGGCCCTCCCGCTGGCACAAGGGCCATTGCCAACGCTCGTGAGGCCCGGAGGCGGGCTGTCCGTTCTGGGACGGCCGAGCCGGTCGTGCTCCTGTTCTGGCAGCTTGCCGTTTCTCCCTTCTCCGTGGTTGGACTGGTGAATCACGACTGCTCCGGCAGGCAGAGCTGACTGGATCTTCCGGAGGTCGAAGGCCGGCTTCAGCCGCTTGTGCTCTTGGAGGCGTCTCCACTGCTCTAAGCTGATTCCTTCGACCTCTGTGTCCCCCGGGGACACGTGCGACTCAGGAGCTCTGCCGCTGGCGGCTCCCGCAGGCTCCCCGGGGCCGGAGGGGTCAGGCTCCCCGGGGTGAGTGGGGTCAGCCGTGAGGGGGGCCGCTGCCCCTCCCCCAGCTCCCCCTTGCCACGCACCCTCCCGGGAGTAGAAGAGCACGTAGGCGCTCTGGCTCAGGGCAGCACTCTCGTCACAGGCGCTCACCTTGGCATCATCCATCTTATACCACTGGCCGTTGCCCGCTCGCACGTAAGAAAAGTAGTGTCCTCGCTCACAGCTCCAGCCGGAGTGCACCAGCACGGCATAGAGCACGTAGCCCAGTGGCCTGCCTTCCGCTCAGACGTGTAGGGCTGCAGGTCGAGGCACTGGGGAGAGCGCACTTCCTGAGCCCTTTTGGCCCCGCTCACCTGTGTGAACCGCTTCAGCACCAGCACCAGGACCTGGGACGTGCTGTGCAAAGTCAACCTCTTGGTGGCAGGCACCTTCCGGGGACAAACGCCACTGTCATATGCGTTTTCAGCGTCCAGCTTCTCGGGCTTCAGCAGCTCTCTCAGAGCTTGCTCCACACTCTGAGCCGCCGTGATATCCAGACTGATGTCCAGGTAAGGATCGAACGTGTCCGAGACTCCGAGGCTGTGGACACACTGGATCTGAGTCCTCCAAGTCCCGCCAAAGATCTGACGGATGAGGGTGGTGTCCTCGGAGGGATGGCCCGACAGCTGAGATGCACTCAAGCACCCTTGCTGCATGGTATTCAGAGTGAATATCAGAAACTCGTGGGCATCTTCCTGCTGGTGTCTTTCGAAGCCCGCCAGCAGGTCCTTGCGGGGCCGGATCACCTCTCCCGGCTGAAGGAGGGCTCGGGTCACGTGAGCTCGCACGGCACAGAGCGTGCAGGAGGTGCTGGCCGGACAGAGGGTGGCGTGCTGCTGGGACACCATCCAGCTGGCCAGGGGCGGCGTGTGGCTCAGACACTGCAGCGCTGCATTCACGTAGCAGGTATTCCCCAGAATATGAAGCCCAGCCCAGACCCTCCACGGCCCCCTCCAATTCAGGGCGACTTGGTGGCCAGGCACCAGCCCTGCTGACCCATGAGCGAAGTCACACCTCTGGGGCCGCCCGACCGCCGGCCACGGCCCCTCACGGACACAGGGTTCCCAAAGGGTTTCCACACCCGCGGCACTGGGCCGACAACCTTGCCCTCCGGGGAAGACGTTGAAGGGAGAAGGACATTCACCTCCCCCGTGCGCAGAAGCAGCCCCCGGGTCTCTGCAAACAAGGCCCACGAGTCTTTCCGTCTCCTACCTGCCTCTGCACAATGAAGCCTCCTTCCCTCAGAGGGTGCTTCTCTGAGAAAGGGCCTGGGCCCCGCCCCCTCGGGCCTTTCATGGCTTTCCCACGGCCCCACCCCCGCACGCGCAACATCCTCATTGGCTGAGGCGTCCCAGGGCGTGCTCACTCCCACTCCCGACATTCCACCACCGACACTTTTCTCCGGGAATTCCCCATGACGAACCCCCGCACGTACTTCCGATCTGGCCCTGGACCAAAGGGCTCAGGATGCAAATGAATCCCGGGGCCTTTGGCCTTCCAGACTTGCCTGCTAGACAGTCACTGCAGGGCTTCCAAGTTCAGCACACACATGTGGGCTGGGGAGGAATTCCGTGGGCTCGCCCTTCAGGTCCTAACACACTTGTGGAAAGACATGTCTGCCCACCTACCCTCTCTCCTTGAGGGCTCTCCCCACCCCAGTCCCCTGCCTGAGGACAACCCCTCCCCGGACAACAAGAAACCCTTGCCTCAACTTTGCTCTCGACTGAGGTCCACTCCAATTTCTATGGTTTCTCACGAGCCACTCTTCTAGCGTTCAGGGTCCTGGCACCAAAACATGCCGCGACTGTGGCACATATGCTTCTCTCCCTTCAGGGCCGTTGGTTATGGTCCAAAGCGAGCTCCTTCAGAAAGCCACAGGCTCGCTGAAACTTTGGATTCATTTCTTCAGCTCCTTTCCAACCTTAGTTGTCTTCTTTATTATTTGCTTCTTTTTTTTGGGGGGGGGGGGTATTCGCTCATTTATTATTGGTTATTTTTTTTGTATTGTCTGTTCATTTTATTTATTTATTTATTCATTTTTGCTTGATATTATTCTCTGTTTCTACCTTAATTACACTAGTTGACTTTTAGAGTCATCTTTCCAATGTAGGGGCTCAAAACGCACTATAACTTAAGGTATAAAGAGATTTCCCTCCTGGAAGAGGATGACTGTTGGTTTCCTTCTTGGCGTGTGACATGTATGTTTGTTTGCTCTGCCGACCTGGATATTGTGCTTGCCTTCCAACACTACGGGCGTTCCACAGTCCATGGGTTTCCCATAGCTGATGTGGTGATTCCTTTGATCCTTGCTAGGAAAAGACAGTCGTGACCCCATTTTCTTCCTTAGCCTATTGCACCCCTCCCACCTCCCGCTGCCCCATCCCATCCCAGGACCCTACTGCTTTGTGCTTTATGACGCACGTGCTCACACACTTGCTGTCCTTTTGCCTCCTTCCTATGGCACAGAGAAGCCAGATCAGCCAGTATTTGTCTCTCTTTTGCACAGATTTCCCCCAGCATCAGGCGACATTCCCCTTCCCCCTGCCACGCCATTCCAATCACTGTTTTCTCCTTCTTCTCCTTCTTCAACTTCTTCACCTCCTTCTCCTTTTCTGTCTCCTTCTTCTTCTTCGTCGTCTTCTTCTTCTTCCTCTTCTTCAGAGGGTGTAGATGGGGCAAGCAGTAAGTTCATTTGAGGCGATGGGGCAGAGGAAGACTGGTGGGGATACTGAGGGCGGCCTGTGGGTGGCTCGACTTCCTCGTCCAGGGCACGCTTGTTCGTGTTCTTGGGCAAAGGTACTGCTCATCATTCTTTTTCCTCTCTGCGTGTGGTGGGCACGGTGCTTTGTAGGTAACCGTGCGGGGGGAAGGAGCCAGCGGAACGTTCTCTGTTCCTTGCCAAGCCGACTAGCGCAGTCAGGAGCCACAGTTGTCCCTCTAGGTCCAAGATGCTAAATCGCTAATTCCAGATCCACCGTTTAATGGAGGGTTTTGGGTTTGAAGCCGGCAACCAAGAGAAAGAAAGAAACCGCAAGAGGGGATTGATAAGGGTCCTCGGGCGCCCCTCCACCAGGTCACGGGATCACGAGGCAGGAGGGAAAGCAGCTAGGAGAGGACAGTTTCCCCACCGGCCCAGACACTTCAGAGGCCGGCCGCGTCTCATGGCGTCCACCCGCTTTTGTCCGGGGCCAAGCTGGACGAGACAACTGACTGACAGGTAGGATGGGCAGACTCGGGTGTCCAGTTGTCTTGCTCTCCCAATCTAGGGCGGGCTTGGGTCTTTCCTCAGTGTGGGGAGGACCTTTGCTTTCAGAAAGCAATGGTTGCATGACCCGTCTCCACTTAGGCCTCTGTGCCATGCTGGTGGAGAAGTTTCTTTGGGACTCCATGGGTCGCCTTTCTCCCCTTGGCCTTCGTGTTGGTGCCTGTGGTGCTGCTGGTGATGCTCGTGGCACGGTGAATCACTTGTCCCGTTTGGCACTTGGAGGTTCTGCAGCAGTCTCCTTGCACCGGAAATGGAGCCCAGGCAACTCTGTGCACGAGTGTCCCGCCGGTGACGAACACATCCCTGCGTCATTCCTGCCGAAGGTCCCTTTCCCAAGTAGCACTACACCTCCCAAGGACATTCCACATATAGAGCCTGTTCGCCCATCTTCTCCCCGGACCCTGCTCGACGTGTGTGGCGTTTTTGAGAGCCTGGCCAGCCAGAAGGAGATGATTCACGGACCTGCACCCGCTCCTCCCTGCCCCCCGGAGGGCTCAGGAGATGGTCTCCTTGCTCCGTTGGCTGTGGGCATACTGCGAGGCGTCACCCTGCCGCATCACTCACCAGAGGCCAGCAGTAAGGCCAGAGAATGCAGACCGGGAAAGAAAGGCAAACCAACATCCAAAGTCCCGTCCAGAGAGGACTCTCCCACCCCCGCAGAAGTGCGAGGCCCTCGGATCGTGCTCAAACGCGGTCACGCACCCCATCCTCCCCAGGAACTTCCCAGCAGAGACAGCCCTCGAGAGCTCGGCTGCTCAGCGTGATCCAGGTGAACACCGTGGCCCCGGGCACACTGCAGGCCCCGCCTTTTTCCAGGAGGCTGCACCAGCCACACCGCCGAGAGGAACTCGCTCGTCGCCGGAACACTTGGTGGGTCACACAGGGCGTGCCGCACGCAGAGTGTGCCTGTGCGTCTGCATGCATGTGCCTCAGAGCCTACCTACCGCCACAGCCCCAGAGATGGCTGCGGCTTCTTGTTCTTCCTCTTGGTCGCTCAGGCCCTCCCGCTGGCACAAGGGCCATTGCCAACGCTCGTGAGGCCCGGAGGCGGGCTGTCCGTTCTGGGACGGCCGAGCCGGTCGTGCTCCTGTTCTGGCAGCTTGCCGTTTCTCCCTTCTCCGTGGTTGGACTGGTGAATCACGACTGCTCCGGCAGGCAGAGCTGACTGGATCTTCCGGAGGTCGAAGGCCGGCTTCGGCCGCTTGTGCTCTTGGAGGCGTCTCCACTGCTCTAAGCTGATTCCTTCGACCTCTGTGTCCCCCGGGGACACGTGCGACTCAGGAGCTCTGCCGCTGGCGGCTCCCGCAGGCTCCCCGGGGCCGGAGGGGTCAGGCTCCCCGGGGTGAGTGGGGTCAGCCGTGAGGGGGGCCGCTGCCCCTCCCCCAGCTCCCCCTTGCCACGCACCCTCCCGGGAGTAGAAGAGCACGTAGGCGCTCTGGCTCAGGGCAGCACTCTCGTCACAGGCGCTCACCTTGGCATCATCCATCTTATACCACTGGCCGTTGCCCGCTCGCACGTAAGAAAAGTAGTGTCCTCGCTCACAGCTCCAGCCGGAGTGCACCAGCACGGCATAGAGCACGTAGCCCAGTGGCCTGCCTTCCGCTCAGACGTGTAGGGCTGCAGGGCGAGGCACTGGGGAGAGCGCACTTCCTGAGCCCTTTTGGCCCCGCTCACCTGTGTGAACCGCTTCAGCACCAGCACCAGGACCTGGGACGTGCTGTGCAAAGTCAACCTCTTGGTGGCAGGCACCTTCCGGGGACAAACGCCACTGTCATAGGCGTTTTCAGCGTCCAGCTTCTCGGGCTTCAGCAGCTCTCTCAGAGCTTGCTCCACACTCTGAGCCGCCGTGATATCCAGACTGATGTCCAGGTAAGGATCGAACGTGTCCGAGACTCCGAGGCTGTGGACACACTGTATCTGAGTCCTCCAAGTCCCGCCAAAGATCTGACGGATGAGGGTGGTGTCCTCGGAGGGATGGCCCGACAGCTGAGATGCACTCAAGCACCCTTGCTGCATGGTATTCAGAGTGAATATCAGAAACTCGTGGGCATCTTCCTGCTGGTGTCTTTCGAAGCCCGCCAGCAGGTCCTTGCGGGGCCGGATCACCTCTCCCGGCTGAAGGAGGGCTCGGGTCACGTGAGCTCGCACGGCACAGAGCGTGCAGGAGGTGCTGGCCGGACAGAGGGTGGCGTGCTGCTGGGACACCATCCAGCTGGCCAGGGGCGGCGTGTGGCTCAGACACTGCAGCGCTGCATTCACGTAGCAGGTATTCCCCAGAATATGAAGCCCAGCCCAGACCCCCCACGGCCCCCTCCAATTCAGGGCGACTTGGTGGCCAGGCACCAGCCCTGCTGACCCATGAGCGAAGTCACACCTCTGGGGCCGCCCGACCGCCGGCCACGGCCCCTCACGGACACAGGGTTCCCAAAGGGTTTCCACACCCGCGGCACTGGGCCGACAACCTTGCCCTCCGGGGAAGACGTTGAAGGGAGAAGGACATTCACCTCCCCCGTGCGCAGAAGCAGCCCCCGGGTCTCTGCAAACAAGGCCCACGAGTCTTTCCGTCTCCTACCTGCCTCTGCACAATGAAGCCTCCTTCCCTCAGAGGGTGCTTCTCTGAGAAAGGGCCTGGGCCCCGCCCCCTCGGGCCTTTCATGGCTTTCCCACGGCCCCACCCCCGCACGCGCAACATCCTCATTGGCTGAGGCGTCCCAGGGCGTGCTCACTCCCACTCCCGACATTCCACCACCGACACTTTTCTCCGGGAATTCCCCATGACGAACCCCCGCACGTACTTCCGATCTGGCCCTGGACCAAAGGGCTCAGGATGCAAATGAATCCCGGGGCCTTTGGCCTTCCAGACTTGCCTGCTAGACAGTCACTGCAGGGCTTCCAAGTTCAGCACACACATGTGGGCTGGGGAGGAATTCCGTGGGCTCGCCCTTCAGGTCCTAACACACTTGTGGAAAGACATGTCTGCCCACCTACCCTCTCTCCTTGAGGGCTCTCCCCACCCCAGTCCCCTGCCTGAGGACAACCCCTCCCCGGACAACAAGAAACCCTTGCCTCAACTTTGCTCTCGACTGAGGTCCACTCCAATTTCTATGGTTTCTCACGAGCCACTCTTCTAGCGTTCAGGGTCCTGGCACCAAAACATGCCGCGACTGTGGCACATATGCTTCTCTCCCTTCAGGGCCGTTGGTTATGGTCCAAAGCGAGCTCCTTCAGAAAGCCACAGGCTCGCTGAAACTTTGGATTCATTTCTTCAGCTCCTTTCCAACCTTAGTTGTCTTCTTTATTATTTGCTTCTTTTTTTTTTTTTGGGGGGGGGTATTCGCTCATTTATTATTGGTTATTTTTTTTGTATTGTCTGTTCATTTTATTTATTTATTTATTCATTTTTGCTTGATATTATTCTCTGTTTCTACCTTAATTACACTAGTTGACTTTTAGAGTCATCTTTCCAATGTAGGGGCTCAAAACGCACTATAACTTAAGGTATAAAGAGATTTCCCTCCTGGAAGAGGATGACTGTTGGTTTCCTTCTTGGCGTGTGACATGTATGTTTGTTTGCTCTGCCGACCTGGATATTGTGCTTGCCTTCCAACACTACGGGCGTTCCACAGTCCATGGGTTTCCCATAGCTGATGTGGTGATTCCTTTGATCCTTACTAGGAAAAGACGGTCGTGACCCCATTTTCTTCCTTAGCCTATTGCACCCCTCCCACCTCCCGCTGCCCCATCCCATCCCAGGACCCTACTGCTTTGTGCTTTATGACGCACGTGCTCACACACTTGCTGTCCTTTTGCCTCCTTCCTATGGCACAGAGAAGCCAGATCAGCCAGTATTTGTCTCTCTTTTGCACAGATTTCCCCCAGCATCAGGCGACATTCCCCTTCCCCCTGCCACGCCATTCCAATCACTGTTTTCTCCTTCTTCTCCTTCTTCAACTTCTTCACCTCCTTCTCCTTTTCTGTCTCCTTCTTCTTCTTCGTCGTCTTCTTCTTCTTCCTCTTCTTCAGAGGGTGTAGATGGGGCAAGCAGTAAGTTCATTTGAGGCGATGGGGCAGAGGAAGACTGGTGGGGATACTGAGGGCGGCCTGTGGGTGGCTCGACTTCCTCGTCCAGGGCACGCTTGTTCGTGTTCTTGGGCAAAGGTACTGCTCATCATTCTTTTTCCTCTCTGCGTGTGGTGGGCACGGTGCTTTGTAGGTAACCGTGCGGGGGGAAGGAGCCAGCGGAACGTTCTCTGTTCCTTGCCAAGCCGACTAGCGCGGTCAGGAGCCACAGTTGTCCCTCTAGGTCCAAGATGCTAAATCGCTAATTCCAGATCCACCGTTTAATGGAGGGTTTTGGGTTTGAAGCCGGCAACCAAGAGAAAGAAAGAAACCGCAAGAGGGAATTGATAATGGTCCTCGGACGCCCCTCCACCAGGTCACGGGATCACGAGGCAGGAGGGAAAGCAGCTAGGAGAGGACAGTTTCCCCACCGGCCCAGACACTTCAGAGGCCGGCCGCGTCTCATGGCGTCCACCCGCTTTTGTCCGGGGCCAAGCTGGACGAGACAACTGACTGACAGGTAGGATGGGCAGACTCGGGTGTCCAGTTGTCTTGCTCTCCCAATCTAGGGCGGGCTTGGGTCTTTCCTCAGTGTGGGGAGGACCTTTGCTTTCAGAAAGCAATGGTTGCATGACCCGTCTCCACTTAGGCCTCTGTGCCATGCTGGTGGAGAAGTTTCTTTGGGACTCCATGGGTCGCCTTTCTCCCCTTGGCCTTCGTGTTGGTGCCTGTGGTGCTGCTGGTGATGCTCGTGGCACGGTGAATCACTTGTCCCGTTTGGCACTTGGAGGTTCTGCAGCAGTCTCCTTGCACCGGAAATGGAGCCCAGGCAACTCTGTGCACCAGTGTCCCGCCGGTGACGAACACATCCCTGCGTCATTCCTGCCGAAGGTCCCTTTCCCAAGTAGCACTACACCTCCCAAGGACATTCCACATATAGAGCCTGTTCGCCCATCTTCTCCCCGGACCCTGCTCGACGTGTGTGGCGTTTTTGAGAGCCTGGCCAGCCAGAAGGAGATGATTCACGGACCTGCACCCGCTCCTCCCTGCCCCCCGGAGGGCTCAGGAGATGGTCTCCTTGCTCCGTTGGCTGTGGGCATACTGCGAGGCGTCACCCTGCCGCATCACTCACCAGAGGCCAGCAGTAAGGCCAGAGAATGCAGACCGGGAAAGAAAGGCAAACCAACATCCAAAGTCCCGTCCAGAGAGGACTCTCCCACCCCCGCAGAAGTGCGAGGCCCTCGGATCGTGCTCAAACGCGGTCACGCACCCCATCCTCCCCAGGAACTTCCCAGCAGAGACAGCCCTCGAGAGCTCGGCTGCTCAGCGTGATCCAGGTGAACACCGTGGCCCCGGGCACACTGCAGGCCCCGCCTTTTTCCAGGAGGCTGCACCAGCCACACCGCCGAGAGGAACTCGCTCGTCGCCGGAACACTTGGTGGGTCACACAGGGCGTGCCGCACGCAGAGTGTGCCTGTGCGTCTGCATGCATGTGCCTCAGAGCCTACCTACCGCCACAGCCCCAGAGATGGCTGCGGCTTCTTGTTCTTCCTCTTGGTCGCTCAGGCCCTCCCGCTGGCACAAGGGCCATTGCCAACGCTCGTGAGGCCCGGAGGCGGGCTGTCCGTTCTGGGACGGCCGAGCCGGTCGTGCTCCTGTTCTGGCAGCTTGCCGTTTCTCCCTTCTCCGTGGTTGGACTGGTGAATCACGACTGCTCCGGCAGGCAGAGCTGACTGGATCTTCCGGAGGTCGAAGGCCGGCTTCGGCCGCTTGTGCTCTTGGAGGCGTCTCCACTGCTCTAAGCTGATTCCTTCGACCTCTGTGTCCCCCGGGGACACGTGCGACTCAGGAGCTCTGCCGCTGGCGGCTCCCGCAGGCTCCCCGGGGCCGGAGGGGTCAGGCTCCCCGGGGTGAGTGGGGTCAGCCGTGAGGGGGGCCGCTGCCCCTCCCCCAGCTCCCCCTTGCCACGCACCCTCCCGGGAGTAGAAGAGCACGTAGGCGCTCTGGCTCAGGGCAGCACTCTCGTCACAGGCGCTCACCTTGGCATCATCCATCTTATACCACTGGCCGTTGCCCGCTCGCACGTAAGAAAAGTAGTGTCCTCACTCACAGCTCCAGCCGGAGTGCACCAGCACGGCATAGAGCACGTAGCCCAGTGGCCTGCCTTCCGCTCAGACGTGTAGGGCTGCAGGGCGAGGCACTGGGGAGAGCGCACTTCCTGAGCCCTTTTGGCCCCGCTCACCTGTGTGAACCGCTTCAGCACCAGCACCAGGACCTGGGACGTGCTGTGCAAAGTCAACCTCTTGGTGGCAGGCACCTTCCGGGGACAAACGCCACTGTCATAGGCGTTTTCAGCGTCCAGCTTCTCGGGCTTCAGCAGCTCTCTCAGAGCTTGCTCCACACTCTGAGCCGCCGTGATATCCAGACTGATGTCCAGGTAAGGATCGAACGTGTCCGAGACTCCGAGGCTGTGGACACACTGGATCTGAGTCCTCCAAGTCCCGCCAAAGATCTGACGGATGAGGGTGGTGTCCTCGGAGGGATGGCCCGACAGCTGAGATGCACTCAAGCACCCTTGCTGCATGGTATTCAGAGTGAATATCAGAAACTCGTGGGCATCTTCCTGCTGGTGTCTTTCGAAGCCCGCCAGCAGGTCCTTGCGGGGCCGGATCACCTCTCCCGGCTGAAGGAGGGCTCGGGTCACGTGAGCTCGCACGGCACAGAGCGTGCAGGAGGTGCTGGCCGGACAGAGGGTGGCGTGCTGCTGGGACACCATCCAGCTGGCCAGGGGCGGCGTGTGGCTCAGACACTGCAGCGCTGCATTCACGTAGCAGGTATTCCCCAGAATATGAAGCCCAGCCCAGACCCTCCACGGCCCCCTCCAATTCAGGGCGACTTGGTGGCCAGGCACCAGCCCTGCTGACCCATGAGCGAAGTCACACCTCTGGGGCCGCCCGACCGCCGGCCACGGCCCCTCATGGACACAGGGTTCCCAAAGGGTTTCCACACCCGCGGCACTGGGCCGACAACCTTGCCCTCCGGGGAAGACGTTGAAGGGAGAAGGACATTCACCTCCCCCGTGCGCAGAAGCAGCCCCCGGGTCTCTGCAAACAAGGCCCACGAGTCTTTCCGTCTCCTACCTGCCTCTGCACAATGAAGCCTCCTTCCCTCAGAGGGTGCTTCTCTGAGAAAGGGCCTGGGCCCCGCCCCCTCGGGCCTTTCATGGCTTTCCCACGGCCCCACCCCCGCACGCGCAACATCCTCATTGGCTGAGGCGTCCCAGGGCGTGCTCACTCCCACTCCCGACATTCCACCACCGACACTTTTCTCCGGGAATTCCCCATGACGAACCCCCGCACGTACTTCCGATCTGGCCCTGGACCAAAGGGCTCAGGATGCAAATGAATCCCGGGGCCTTTGGCCTTCCAGACTTGCCTGCTAGACAGTCACTGCAGGGCTTCCAAGTTCAGCACACACATGTGGGCTGGGGAGGAATTCCGTGGGCTCGCCCTTCAGGTCCTAACACACTTGTGGAAAGACATGTCTGCCCACCTACCCTCTCTCCTTGAGGGCTCTCCCCACCCCAGTCCCCTGCCTGAGGACAACCCCTCCCCGGACAACAAGAAACCCTTGCCTCAACTTTGCTCTCGACTGAGGTCCACTCCAATTTCTATGGTTTCTCACGAGCCACTCTTCTAGAGTTCAGGGTCCTGGCACCAAAACATGCCGCGACTGTGGCACATATGCTTCTCTCCCTTCAGGGCCGTTGGTTATGGTCCAAAGCGAGCTCCTTCAGAAAGCCACAGGCTCGCTGAAACTTTGGATTCATTTCTTCAGCTCCTTTCCAACCTTAGTTGTCTTCTTTATTATTTGCTTCTTTTTTTTTGGGGGGGGGGGGTATTCGCTCATTTATTATTGGTTATTTTTTTTGTATTGTCTGTTCATTTTATTTATTTATTTATTCATTTTTGCTTGATATTATTCTCTGTTTCTACCTTAATTACACTAGTTGACTTTTAGAGTCATCTTTCCAATGTAGGGGCTCAAAACGCACTATAACTTAAGGTATAAAGAGATTTCCCTCCTGGAAGAGGATGACTGTTGGTTTCCTTCTTGGCGTGTGACATGTATGTTTGTTTGCTCTGCCGACCTGGATATTGTGCTTGCCTTCCAACACTACGGGCGTTCCACAGTCCATGGGTTTCCCATAGCTGATGTGGTGATTCCTTTGATCCTTACTAGGAAAAGACGGTCGTGACCCCATTTTCTTCCTTAGCCTATTGCACCCCTCCCACCTCCCGCTGCCCCATCCCATCCCAGGACCCTACTGCTTTGTGCTTTATGACGCACGTGCTCACACACTTGCTGTCCTTTTGCCTCCTTCCTATGGCACAGAGAAGCCAGATCAGCCAGTATTTGTCTCTCTTTTGCACAGATTTCCCCCAGCATCAGGCGACATTCCCCTTCCCCCTGCCACGCCATTCCAATCACTGTTTTCTCCTTCTTCTCCTTCTTCAACTTCTTCACCTCCTTCTCCTTTTCTGTCTCCTTCTTCTTCTTCGTCGTCTTCTTCTTCTTCCTCTTCTTCAGAGGGTGTAGATGGGGCAAGCAGTAAGTTCATTTGAGGCGATGGGGCAGAGGAAGACTGGTGGGGATACTGAGGGCGGCCTGTGGGTGGCTCGACTTCCTCGTCCAGGGCACGCTTGTTCGTGTTCTTGGGCAAAGGTACTGCTCATCATTCTTTTTCCTCTCTGCGTGTGGTGGGCACGGTGCTTTGTAGGTAACCGTGCGGGGGGAAGGAGCCAGCGGAACGTTCTCTGTTCCTTGCCAAGCCGACTAGCGCGGTCAGGAGCCACAGTTGTCCCTCTAGGTCCAAGATGCTAAATCGCTAATTCCAGATCCACCGTTTAATGGAGGGTTTTGGGTTTGAAGCCGGCAACCAAGAGAAAGAAAGAAACCGCAAGAGGGGATTGATAAGGGTCCTCGGGCGCCCCTCCACCAGGTCACGGGATCACGAGGCAGGAGGGAAAGCAGCTAGGAGAGGACAGTTTCCCCACCGGCCCAGACACTTCAGAGGCCGGCCGCGTCTCATGGCGTCCACCCGCTTTTGTCCGGGGCCAAGCTGGACGAGACAACTGACTGACAGGTAGGATGGGCAGACTCGGGTGTCCAGTTGTCTTGCTCTCCCAATCTAGGGCGGGCTTGGGTCTTTCCTCAGTGTGGGGAGGACCTTTGCTTTCAGAAAGCAATGGTTGCATGACCCGTCTCCACTTAGGCCTCTGTGCCATGCTGGTGGAGAAGTTTCTTTGGGACTCCATGGGTCGCCTTTCTCCCCTTGGCCTTCGTGTTGGTGCCTGTGGTGCTGCTGGTGATGCTCGTGGCACGGTGAATCACTTGTCCCGTTTGGCACTTGGAGGTTCTGCAGCAGTCTCCTTGCACCGGAAATGGAGCCAAGGCAACTCTGTGCACGAGTGTCCCGCCGGTGACGAACACATCCCTGCGTCATTCCTGCCGAAGGTCCCTTTCCCAAGTAGCACTACACCTCCCAAGGACATTCCACATATAGAGCCTGTTCGCCCATCTTCTCCCCGGACCCTGCTCGACGTGTGTGGCGTTTTTGAGAGCCTGGCCAGCCAGAAGGAGATGATTCACGGACCTGCACCCGCTCCTCCCTGCCCCCCGGAGGGCTCAGGAGATCGTCTCCTTGCTCCGTTGGCTGTGGGCATACTGCGAGGCGTCACCCTGCCGCATCACTCACCAGAGGCCAGCAGTAAGGCCAGAGAATGCAGACCGGGAAAGAAAGGCAAACCAACATCCAAAGTCCCGTCCAGAGAGGACTCTCCCACCCCCGCAGAAGTGCGAGGCCCTCGGATCGTGCTCAAACGCGGTCACGCACCCCATCCTCCCCAGGAACTTCCCAGCAGAGACAGCCCTCGAGAGCTCGGCTGCTCAGCGTGATCCAGGTGAACACCGTGGCCCCGGGCACACTGCAGGCCCCGCCTTTTTCCAGGAGGCTGCACCAGCCACACCGCCGAGAGGAACTCGCTCGTCGCCGGAACACTTGGTGGGTCACACAGGGCGTGCCGCACGCAGAGTGTGCCTGTGCGTCTGCATGCATGTGCCTCAGAGCCTACCTACCGCCACAGCCCCAGAGATGGCTGCGGCTTCTTGTTCTTCCTCTTGGTCGCTCAGGCCCTCCCGCTGGCACAAGGGCCATTGCCAACGCTCGTGAGGCCCGGAGGCGGGCTGTCCGTTCTGGGACGGCCGAGCCGGTCGTGCTCCTGTTCTGGCAGCTTGCCGTTTCTCCCTTCTCCGTGGTTGGACTGGTGAATCACGACTGCTCCGGCAGGCAGAGCTGACTGGATCTTCCGGAGGTCGAAGGCCGGCTTCGGCCGCTTGTGCTCTTGGAGGCGTCTCCACTGCTCTAAGCTGATTCCTTCGACCTCTGTGTCCCCCGGGGACACGTGCGACTCAGGAGCTCTGCCGCTGGCGGCTCCCGCAGGCTCCCCGGGGCCGGAGGGGTCAGGCTCCCCGGGGTGAGTGGGGTCAGCCGTGAGGGGGGCCGCTGCCCCTCCCCCAGCTCCCCCTTGCCACGCACCCTCCCGGGAGTAGAAGAGCACGTAGGCGCTCTGGCTCAGGGCAGCACTCTCGTCACAGGCGCTCACCTTGGCATCATCCATCTTATACCACTGGCCGTTGCCCGCTCGCACGTAAGAAAAGTAGTGTCCTCGCTCACAGCTCCAGCCGGAGTGCACCAGCACGGCATAGAGCACGTAGCCCAGTGGCCTGCCTTCCGCTCAGACGTGTAGGGCTGCAGGTCGAGGCACTGGGGAGAGCGCACTTCCTGAGCCCTTTTGGCCCCGCTCACCTGTGTGAACCGCTTCAGCACCAGCACCAGGACCTGGGACGTGCTGTGCAAAGTCAACCTCTTGGTGGCAGGCACCTTCCGGGGACAAACGCCACTGTCATAGGCGTTTTCAGCGTCCAGCTTCTCGGGCTTCAGCAGCTCTCTCAGAGCTTGCTCCACACTCTGAGCCGCCGTGATATCCAGACTGATGTCCAGGTAAGGATCGAACGTGTCCGAGACTCCGAGGCTGTGGACACACTGGATCTGAGTCCTCCAAGTCCCGCCAAAGATGTGACGGATGAGGGTGGTGTCCTCGGAGGGATGGCCCGACAGCTGAGATGCACTCAAGCACCCTTGCTGCATGGTATTCAGAGTGAATATCAGAAACTCGTGGGCATCTTCCTGCTGGTGTCTTTCGAAGCCCGCCAGCAGGTCCTTGCGGGGCCGGATCACCTCTCCCGGCTGAAGGAGGGCTCGGGTCACGTGAGCTCGCACGGCACAGAGCGTGCAGGAGGTGCTGGCCGGACAGAGGGTGGCGTGCTGCTGGGACACCATCCAGCTGGCCAGGGGCGGCGTGTGGCTCAGACACTGCAGCGCTGCATTCACGTAGCAGGTATTCCCCAGAATATGAAGCCCAGCCCAGACCCCCCACGGCCCCCTCCAATTCAGGGCGACTTGGTGGCCAGGCACCAGCCCTGCTGACCCATGAGCGAAGTCACACCTCTGGGGCCGCCCGACCGCCGGCCACGGCCCCTCACGGACACAGGGTTCCCAAAGGGTTTCCACACCCGCGGCACTGGGCCGACAACCTTGCCCTCCGGGGAAGACGTTGAAGGGAGAAGGACATTCACCTCCCCCGTGCGCAGAAGCAGCCCCCGGGTCTCTGCAAACAAGGCCCACGAGTCTTTCCGTCTCCTACCTGCCTCTGCACAATGAAGCCTCCTTCCCTCAGAGGGTGCTTCTCTGAGAAAGGGCCTGGGCCCCGCCCCCTCGGGCCTTTCATGGCTTTCCCACGGCCCCACCCCCGCACGCGCAACATCCTCATTGGCTGAGGCGTCCCAGGGCGTGCTCACTCCCACTCCCGACATTCCACCACCGACACTTTTCTCCGGGAATTCCCCATGACGAACCCCCGCACGTACTTCCGATCTGGCCCTGGACCAAAGGGCTCAGGATGCAAATGAATCCCGGGGCCTTTGGCCTTCCAGACTTGCCTGCTAGACAGTCACTGCAGGGCTTCCAAGTTCAGCACACACATGTGGGCTGGGGAGGAATTCCGTGGGCTCGCCCTTCAGGTCCTAACACACTTGTGGAAAGACATGTCTGCCCACCTACCCTCTCTCCTTGAGGGCTCTCCCCACCCCAGTCCCCTGCCTGAGGACAACCCCTCCCCGGAGAACAAGAAGCCCTTGCCTCAACTTTGCTCTCGACTGAGGTCCACTCCAATTTCTATGGTTTCTCACGAGCCACTCTTCTAGCGTTCAGGGTCCTGGCACCAAAACATGCCGCGACTGTGGCACATATGCTTCTCTCCCTTCAGGGCCGTTGGTTATGGTCCAAAGCGAGCTCCTTCAGAAAGCCACAGGCTCGCTGAAACTTTGGATTCATTTCTTCAGCTCCTTTCCAACCTTAGTTGTCTTCTTTATTATTTGCTTCTTTTTTTTTGGGGGGGGGGTATTCGCTCATTTATTATTGGTTATTTTTTTTGTATTGTCTGTTCATTTTATTTATTTATTTATTTATTTATTTTTGCTTGATATTATTCTCTGTTTCTACCTTAATTACACTAGTTGACTTTTAGAGTCATCTTTCCAATGTAGGGGCTCAAAACGCACTATAACTTAAGGTATAAAGAGATTTCCCTCCTGGAAGAGGATGACTGTTGGTTTCCTTCTTGGCGTGTGACATGTATGTTTGTTTGCTCTGCCGACCTGGATATTGTGCTTGCCTTCCAACACTACGGGCGTTCCACAGTCCATGGGTTTCCCATAGCTGATGTGGTGATTCCTTTGATCCTTACTAGGAAAAGACGGTCGTGACCCCATTTTCTTCCTTAGCCTATTGCACCCCTCCCACCTCCCGCTGCCCCATCCCATCCCAGGACCCTACTGCTTTGTGCTTTATGACGCACGTGCTCACACACTTGCTGTCCTTTTGCCTCCTTCCTATGGCACAGAGAAGCCAGATCAGCCAGTATTTGTCTCTCTTTTGCACAGATTTCCCCCAGCATCAGGCGACAATCCCCTTCCCTCTGCCACGCCATTCCAATCACTGTTTTCTCCTTCTTCTCCTTCTTCAACTTCTTCACCTCCTTCTCCTTTTCTGTCTCCTTCTTCTTCTTCGTCGTCTTCTTCTTCTTCCTCTTCTTCAGAGGGTGTAGATGGGGCAAGCAGTAAGTTCATTTGAGGCGATGGGGCAGAGGAAGACTGGTGGGGATACTGAGGGCGGCCTGTGGGTGGCTCGACTTCCTCGTCCAGGGCACGCTTGTTCGTGTTCTTGGGCAAAGGTACTGCTCATCATTCTTTTTCCTCTCTGCGTGTGGTGGGCACGGTGCTTTGTAGGTAACCGTGCGGGGGGAAGGAGCCAGCGGAACGTTCTCTGTTCCTTGCCAAGCCGACTAGCGCAGTCAGGAGCCACAGTTGTCCCTCTAGGTCCAAGATGCTAAATCGCTAATTCCAGATCCACCGTTTAATGGAGGGTTTTGGGTTTGAAGCCGGCAACCAAGAGAAAGAAAGAAACCGCAAGAGGGGATTGTTAATTATCCTCGGGCGCCCCTCCACCAGGTCACGGGATCACGAGGCAGGAGGGAAAGCAGCTAGGAGAGGACAGTTTCCCCACCGGCCCAGACACTTCAGAGGCCGGCCGCGTCTCATGGCGTCCACCCGCTTTTGTCCGGGGCCAAGCTGGACGAGACAACTGACTGACAGGTAGGATGGGCAGACTCGGATGTCCAGTTGTCTTGCTCTCCCAATCTAGGGCGGGCTTGGGTCTTTCCTCAGTGTGGGGAGGACCTTTGCTTTCAGAAAGCAATGGTTGCATGACCCGTCTCCACTTAGGCCTCTGTGCCATGCTGGTGGAGAAGTTTCTTTGGGACTCCATGGGTCGCCTTTCTCCCCTTGGCCTTCGTGTTGGTGCCTGTGGTGCTGCTGGTGATGCTCGTGGCACGGTGAATCACTTGTCCCGTTTGGCATTTGGAGGTTCTGCAGCAGTCTCCTTGCACCGGAAATGGAGCCCAGGCAACTCTGTGCACCAGTGTCCCGCCGGTGACGAACACATCCCTGCGTCATTCCTGCCGAAGGTCCCTTTCCCAAGTAGCACTACACCTCCCAAGGACATTCCACATATAGAGCCTGTTCGCCCATCTTCTCCCCGGACCCTGCTCGACGTGTGTGGCGTTTTTGAGAGCCTGGCCAGCCAGAAGGAGATAATTCACGGACCTGCACCCGCTCCTCCCTGCCCCCCGGAGGGCTCAGGAGATGGTCTCCTTGCTCCGTTGGCTGTGGGCATACTGCGAGGCGTCACCCTGCCGCATCACTCACCAGAGGCCAGCAGTAAGGCCAGAGAATGCAGACCGGGAAAGAAAGGCAAACCAACATCCAATGTCCCGTCCAGAGAGGACTCTCCCACCCCCGCAGAAGTGCGAGGCCCTCGGATCATGCTCAAACGCGGTCACGCACCCCATCCTCCCCAGGAACTTCCCAGCAGAGACAGCCCTCGAGAGCTCGGCTGCTCAGCGTGATCCAGGTGAACACCGTGGCCCCGGGCACACTGCAGGCCCCGCCTTTTTCCAGGAGGCTGCACCAGCCACACCGCCGAGAGGAACTCGCTCGTCGCCGGAACACTTGGTGGGTCACACAGGGCGTGCCGCACGCAGAGTGTGCCTGTGCGTCTGCATGCATGTGCCTCAGAGCCTACCTACCGCCACAGCCCCAGAGATGGCTGCGGCTTCTTGTTCTTCCTCTTGGTCGCTCAGGCCCTCCCGCTGGCACAAGGGCCATTGCCAACGCTCGTGAGGCCCGGAGGCGGGCTGTCCGTTCTGGGACGGCCGAGCCGGTCGTGCTCCTGTTCTGGCAGCTTGCCGTTTCTCCCTTCTCCGTGGTTGGACTGGTGAATCACGACTGCTCCGGCAGGCAGAGCTGACTGGATCTTCCGGAGGTCGAAGGCCGGCTTCGGCCGCTTGTGCTCTTGGAGGCGTCTCCACTGCTCTAAGCTGATTCCTTCGACCTCTGTGTCCCCCGGGGACACGTGCGACTCAGGAGCTCTGCCGCTGGCGGCTCCCGCAGGCTCCCCGGGGCCGGAGGGGTCAGGCTCCCCGGGGTGAGTGGGGTCAGCCGTGAGGGGGGCCGCTGCCCCTCCCCCAGCTCCCCCTTGCCACGCACCCTCCCGGGAGTAGAAGAGCACGTAGGCGCTCTGGCTCAGGGCAGCACTCTCGTCACAGGCGCTCACCTTGGCATCATCCATCTTATACCACTGGCCGTTGCCCGCTCGCACGTAAGAAAAGTAGTGTCCTCGCTCACAGCTCCAGCCGGAGTGCACCAGCACGGCATAGAGCACGTAGCCCAGTGGCCTGCCTTCCGCTCAGACGTGTAGGGCTGCAGGGCGAGGCACTGGGGAGAGCGCACTTCCTGAGCCCTTTTGGCCCCGCTCACCTGTGTGAACCGCTTCAGCACCAGCACCAGGACCTGGGACGTGCTGTGCAAAGTCAACCTCTTGGTGGCAGGCACCTTCCGGGGACAAACGCCACTGTCATAGGCGTTTTCAGCGTCCAGCTTCTCGGGCTTCAGCAGCTCTCTCAGAGCTTGCTCCACACTCTGAGCCGCCGTGATATCCAGACTGATGTCCAGGTAAGGATCGAACGTGTCCGAGACTCCGAGGCTGTGGACACACTGGATCTGAGTCCTCCAAGTCCCGCCAAAGATCTGACGGATGAGGGTGGTGTCCTCGGAGGGATGGCCCGACAGCTGAGATGCACTCAAGCACCCTTGCTGCATGGTATTCAGAGTGAATATCAGAAACTCGTGGGCATCTTCCTGCTGGTGTCTTTCGAAGCCCGCCAGCAGGTCCTTGCGGGGCCGGATCACCTCTCCCGGCTGAAAGAGGGCTCGGATCACGTGAGCTCGCACGGCACAGAGCGTGCAGGAGGTGCTGGCCGGACAGAGGGTGGCGTGCTGCTGGGACACCATCCAGCTGGCCAGGGGCGGCGTGTGGCTCAGACACTGCAGCGCTGCATTCACGTAGCAGGTATTCCCCAGAATATGAAGCCCAGCCCAGACCCCCCACGGCCCCCTCCAATTCAGGGCGACTTGGTGGCCAGGCACCAGCCCTGCTGACCCATGAGCGAAGTCACACCTCTGGGGCCGCCCGACCGCCGGCCACGGCCCCTCACGGACACAGGGTTCCCAAAGGGTTTCCACACCCGCGGCACTGGGCCGACAACCTTGCCCTCCGGGGAAGACGTTGAAGGGAGAAGGACATTCACCTCCCCCGTGCGCAGAAGCAGCCCCCGGGTCTCTGCAAACAAGGCCCACGAGTCTTTCCGTCTCCTACCTGCCTCTGCACAATGAAGCCTCCTTCCCTCAGAGGGTGCTTCTCTGAGAAAGGGCCTGGGCCCCGCCCCCTCGGGCCTTTCATGGCTTTCCCACGGCCCCACCCCCGCACGCGCA
The DNA here is from genome assembly GCF_033118175.1 of Dama dama. Classification (NCBI taxonomy): domain Eukaryota; kingdom Metazoa; phylum Chordata; class Mammalia; order Artiodactyla; family Cervidae; genus Dama; species Dama dama. The sequence goes on along the minus strand of NC_083698.1, from coordinate 114,307,686 downwards.
ACATCCTCATTGGCTGAGGCGTCCCAGGGCGTGCTCACTCCCACTCCCGACATTCCACCACCGACACTTTTCTCCGGGAATTCCCCATGACGAACCCCCGCACGTACTTCCGATCTGGCCCTGGACCAAAGGGCTCAGGATGCAAATGAATCCCGGGGCCTTTGGCCTTCCAGACTTGCCTGCTAGACAGTCACTGCAGGGCTTCCAAGTTCAGCACACACATGTGGGCTGGGGAGGAATTCCGTGGGCTCGCCCTTCAGGTCCTAACACACTTGTGGAAAGACATGTCTGCCCACCTACCCTCTCTCCTTGAGGGCTCTCCCCACCCCAGTCCCCTGCCTGAGGACAACCCCTCCCCGGAGAACAAGAAGCCCTTGCCTCAACTTTGCTCTCGACTGAGGTCCACTCCAATTTCTATGGTTTCTCACGAGCCACTCTTCTAGCGTTCAGGGTCCTGGCACCAAAACATGCCGCGACTGTGGCACATATGCTTCTCTCCCTTCAGGGCCGTTGGTTATGGTCCAAAGTGAGCTCCTTCAGAAAGCCACAGGCTCGCTGAAACTTTGGATTCATTTCTTCAGCTCCTTTCCAACCTTAGTTGTCTTCTTTATTATTTGCTTCTTTTTTTTTGGGGGGGGGGTATTCGCTCATTTATTATTGGTTATTTTTTTTGTATTGTCTGTTCATTTTATTTATTTATTTATTTATTTATTTTTGCTTGATATTATTCTCTGTTTCTACCTTAATTACACTAGTTGACTTTTAGAGTCATCTTTCCAATGTAGGGGCTCAAAACGCACTATAACTTAAGGTATAAAGAGATTTCCCTCCTGGAAGAGGATGACTGTTGGTTTCCTTCTTGGCGTGTGACATGTATGTTTGTTTGCTCTGCCGACCTGGATATTGTGCTTGCCTTCCAACACTACGGGCGTTCCACAGTCCATGGGTTTCCCATAGCTGATGTGGTGATTCCTTTGATCCTTACTAGGAAAAGACGGTCGTGACCCCATTTTCTTCCTTAGCCTATTGCACCCCTCCCACCTCCCGCTGCCCCATCCCATCCCAGGACCCTACTGCTTTGTGCTTTATGACGCACGTGCTCACACACTTGCTGTCCTTTTGCCTCCTTCCTATGGCACAGAGAAGCCAGATCAGCCAGTATTTGTCTCTCTTTTGCACAGATTTCCCCCAGCATCAGGCGACAATCCCCTTCCCTCTGCCACGCCATTCCAATCACTGTTTTCTCCTTCTTCTCCTTCTTCAACTTCTTCACCTCCTTCTCCTTTTCTGTCTCCTTCTTCTTCGTCATCGTCTTCTTCTTCTTCCTCTTCTTCAGAGGGTGTAGATGGGGCAAGCAGTAAGTTCATTTGAGGCGATGGGGCAGAGGAAGACTGGTGGGGATACTGAGGGCGGCCTGTGGGTGGCTCGACTTCCTCGTCCAGGGCACGCTTGTTCGTGTTCTTGGGCAAAGGTACTGCTCATCATTCTTTTTCCTCTCTGCGTGTGGTGGGCACGGTGCTTTGTAGGTAACCGTGCGGGGGGAAGGAGCCAGCGGAACGTTCTCTGTTCCTTGCCAAGCCGACTAGCGCAGTCAGGAGCCACAGTTGTCCCTCTAGGTCCAAGATGCTAAATCGCTAATTCCAGATCCACCGTTTAATGGAGGGTTTTGGGTTTGAAGACGGCAACCAAGAGAAAGAAAGAAACCGCAAGAGGGGATTGTTAATTATCCTCGGGCGCCCCTCCACCAGGTCACGGGATCACGAGCCAGGCGGGAAAGCAGCTAGGAGAGGACAGTTTCCCCACCGGCCCAGACACTTCAGAGGCCGGCCGCGTCTCATGGCGTCCACCCGCTTTTGTCCGGGGCCATGCTGGACGAGACAACTGACTGACAGGTAGGATGGGCAGACTCGGGTGTCCAGTTGTCTTGCTCTCCCAATCTAGGGCGGGCTTGGGTCTTTCCTCAGTGTGGGGAGGACCTTTGCTTTCAGAAAGCAATGGTTGCATGACCCGTCTCCACTTAGGCCTCTGTGCCATGCTGGTGGAGAAGTTTCTTTGGGACTCCATGGGTCGCCTTTCTCCCCTTGGCCTTCGTGTTGGTGCCTGTGGTGCTGCTGGTGATGCTCGTGGCACGGTGAATCACTTGTCCCGTTTGGCACTTGGAGGTTCTGCAGCAGTCTCCTTGCACCGGAATTGGAGCCCAGGCAACTCTGTGCACCAGTGTCCCGCCGGTGAAGAACACATCCCTGCGTCATTCCTGCCGGAGGTCCCTTTCCCAAGTAGCACTATACCTCCCAAGGACATTCCACATATAGAGCCTGTTCGCCCATCTTCTCCCCGGACCCTGCTCGACGTGTGTGGCGTTTTTGAGGGCCTGGCCAGCCAGAAGGAGATGATTCACGGACCTGCACCCGCTCCTCCCTGCCCCCCGGAGGGCTCAGGAGATCGTCTCCTTGCTCCGTTGGCTGTGGGCATACTGCGAGGCGTCACCCTGCCACATCACTCACCAGAGGCCAGCGGTAAGGCCAGAGAATGCAGACCGGGAAAGAAAGGCAAACCAACATCCAAAGTCCCGGCCAGAGAGGACTCTCCCACCCCCGCAGAAGTGCGAGGCCCTCGGATCGTGCTCAAACGCGGTCACGCACCCCATCCTCCCCAGGAACTTCCCAGCAGAGACAGCCCTCGAGAGCTCGGCTGCTCAGCGTGATCCAGGTGAACACCGTGGCCCCGGGCACACTGCAGGCCCCGCCTTTTTCCAGGAGGCTGCACCAGCCACACCGCCGAGAGGAACTCGCTCGTCGCCGGAACACTTGGTGGGTCACACAGGGCGTGCCGCACGCAGAGTGTGCCTGTGCGTCTGCATGCATGTGCCTCAGAGCCTACCTACCGCCACAGCCCCAGAGATGGCTGCGGCTTCTTGTTCTTCCTCTTGGTCGCTCAGGCCCTCCCGCTGGCACAAGGGCCATTGCCAACGCTCGTGAGGCCCGGAGGCGGGCTGTCCGTTCTGGGACGGCCGAGCCGGTCGTGCTCCTGTTCTGGCAGCTTGCCGTTTCTCCCTTCTCCGTGGTTGGACTGGTGAATCACGACTGCTCCGGCAGGCAGAGCTGACTGGATCTTCCGGAGGTCGAAGGCCGGCTTCGGCCGCTTGTGCTCTTGGAGGCGTCTCCACTGCTCTAAGCTGATTCCTTCGACCTCTGTGTCCCCCGGGGACACGTGCGACTCAGGAGCTCTGCCGCTGGCGGCTCCCGCAGGCTCCCCGGGGCCGGAGGGGTCAGGCTCCCCGGGGTGAGTGGGGTCAGCCGTGAGGGGGGCCGCTGCCCCTCCCCCAGCTCCCCCTTGCCACGCACCCTCCCGGGAGTAGAAGAGCACGTAGGCGCTCTGGCTCAGGGCAGCACTCTCGTCACAGGCGCTCACCTTGGCATCATCCATCTTATACCACTGGCCGTTGCCCGCTCGCACGTAAGAAAAGTAGTGTCCTCGCTCACAGCTCCAGCCGGAGTGCACCAGCACGGCATAGAGCACGTAGCCCAGTGGCCTGCCTTCCGCTCAGACGTGTAGGGCTGCAGGTCGAGGCACTGGGGAGAGCGCGCTTCCTGAGCCCTTTTGGCCCCGCTCACCTGTGTGAACCGCTTCAGCACCAGCACCAGGACCTGGGACGTGCTGTGCAAAGTCAACCTCTTGGTGGCAGGCACCTTCCGGGGACAAACGCCACTGTCATAGGCGTTTTCAGCGTCCAGCTTCTCGGGCTTCAGCAGCTCTCTCAGAGCTTGCTCCACACCCTGAGCCGCCGTGATATCCAGACTGATGTCCAGGTAAGGATCGAACGTGTCCGAGACTCCGAGGCTGTGGACACACTGGATCTGAGTCCTCCAAGTCCCGCCAAAGATGTGACGGATGAGGGTGGTGTCCTCGGAGGGATGGCCCGACAGCTGAGATGCACTCAAGCACCCTTGCTGCATGGTATTCAGAGTGAATATCAGAAACTCGTGGGCATCTTCCTGCTGGTGTCTTTCGAAGCCCGCCAGCAGGTCCTTGCGGGGCCGGATCACCTCTCCCGGCTGAAGGAGGGCTCGGGTCACGTGAGCTCGCACGGCACAGAGCGTGCAGGAGGTGCTGGCCGGACAGAGGGTGGCGTGCTGCTGGGACACCATCCAGCTGGCCAGGGGCGGCGTGTGGCTCAGACACTGCAGCGCTGCATTCACGTAGCAGGTATTCCCCAGAATATGAAGCCCAGCCCAGACCCCCCACGGCCCCCTCCAATTCAGGGCGACTTGGTGGCCAGGCACCAGCCCTGCTGACCCATGAGCGAAGTCACACCTCTGGGGCCGCCCGACCGCCGGCCACGGCCCCTCACGGACACAGGGTTCCCAAAGGGTTTCCACACCCGCGGCACTGGGCCGACAACCTTGCCCTCCGGGGAAGACGTTGAAGGGAGAAGGACATTCACCTCCCCCATGCGCAGAAGCAGCCCCCGGGTCTCTGCAAACAAGGCCCACGAGTCTTTCCGTCTCCTACCTGCCTCTGCACAATGAAGCCTCCTTCCCTCAGAGGGTGCTTCTCTGAGAAAGGGCCTGGGCCCCGCCCCCTCGGGCCTTTCATGGCTTTCCCACGGCCCCACCCCCGCACGCGCAACATCCTCATTGGCTGAGGCGTCCCAGGGCGTGCTCACTCCCACTCCCGACATTCCACCACCGACACTTTTCTCCGGGAATTCCCCATGACGAACCCCCGCACGTACTTCCGATCTGGCCCTGGACCAAAGGGCTCAGGATGCAAATGAATCCCGGGGCCTTTGGCCTTCCAGACTTGCCTGCTAGACAGTCACTGCAGGGCTTCCAAGTTCAGCACACACATGTGGGCTGGGGAGGAATTCCGTGGGCTCGCCCTTCAGGTCCTAACACACTTGTGGAAAGACATGTCTGCCCACCTACCCTCTCTCCTTGAGGGCTCTCCCCACCCCAGTCCCCTGCCTGAGGACAACCCCTCCCCGGAGAACAAGAAGCCCTTGCCTCAACTTTGCTCTCGACTGAGGTCCACTCCAATTTCTATGGTTTCTCACGAGCCACTCTTCTAGCGTTCAGGGTCCTGGCACCAAAACATGCCGCGACTGTGGCACATATGCTTCTCTCCCTTCAGGGCCGTTGGTTATGGTCCAAAGCGAGCTCCTTCAGAAAGCCACAGGCTCGCTGAAACTTTGGATTCATTTCTTCAGCTCCTTTCCAACCTTAGTTGTCTTCTTTATTATTTGCTTCTTTTTTTTGGGGGGGGGGGGTATTCGCTCATTTATTATTGGTTATTTTTTTTGTATTGTCTGTTCATTTTATTTATTTATTTATTTATTTATTTTTGCTTGATATTATTCTCTGTTTCTACCTTAATTACACTAGTTGACTTTTAGAGTCATCTTTCCAATGTAGGGGCTCAAAACGCACTATAACTTAAGGTATAAAGAGATTTCCCTCCTGGAAGAGGATGACTGTTGGTTTCCTTCTTGGCGTGTGACATGTATGTTTGTTTGCTCTGCCGACCTGGATATTGTGCTTGCCTTCCAACACTACGGGCGTTCCACAGTCCATGGGTTTCCCATAGCTGATGTGGTGATTCCTTTGATCCTTACTAGGAAAAGACGGTCGTGACCCCATTTTCTTCCTTAGCCTATTGCACCCCTCCCACCTCCCGCTGCCCCATCCCATCCCAGGACCCTACTGCTTTGTGCTTTATGACGCACGTGCTCACACACTTGCTGTCCTTTTGCCTCCTTCCTATGGCACAGAGAAGCCAGATCAGCCAGTATTTGTCTCTCTTTTGCACAGATTTCCCCCAGCATCAGGCGACAATCCCCTTCCCTCTGCCACGCCATTCCAATCACTGTTTTCTCCTTCTTCTCCTTCTTCAACTTCTTCACCTCCTTCTCCTTTTCTGTCTCCTTCTTCTTCTTCGTCGTCTTCTTCTTCTTCCTCTTCTTCAGAGGGTGTAGATGGGGCAAGCAGTAAGTTCATTTGAGGCGATGGGGCAGAGGAAGACTGGTGGGGATACTGAGGGCGGCCTGTGGGTGGCTCGACTTCCTCGTCCAGGGCACGCTTGTTCGTGTTCTTGGGCAAAGGTACTGCTCATCATTCTTTTTCCTCTCTGCGTGTGGTGGGCACGGTGCTTTGTAGGTAACCGTGCGGGGGGAAGGAGCCAGCGGAACGTTCTCTGTTCCTTGCCAAGCCGACTAGCGCAGTCAGGAGCCACAGTTGTCCCTCTAGGTCCAAGATGCTAAATCGCTAATTCCAGATCCACCGTTTAATGGAGGGTTTTGGGTTTGAAGCCGGCAACCAAGAGAAAGAAAGAAACCGCAAGAGGGGATTGTTAATTATCCTCGGGCGCCCCTCCACCAGGTCACGGGATCACGAGGCAGGAGGGAAAGCAGCTAGGAGAGGACAGTTTCCCCACCGGCCCAGACACTTCAGAGGCCGGCCGCGTCTCATGGCGTCCACCCGCTTTTGTCCGGGGCCAAGCTGGACGAGACAACTGACTGACAGGTAGGATGGGCAGACTCGGATGTCCAGTTGTCTTGCTCTCCCAATCTAGGGCGGGCTTGGGTCTTTCCTCAGTGTGGGGAGGACCTTTGCTTTCAGAAAGCAATGGTTGCATGACCCGTCTCCACTTAGGCCTCTGTGCCATGCTGGTGGAGAAGTTTCTTTGGGACTCCATGGGTCGCCTTTCTCCCCTTGGCCTTCGTGTTGGTGCCTGTGGTGCTGCTGGTGATGCTCGTGGCACGGTGAATCACTTGTCCCGTTTGGCATTTGGAGGTTCTGCAGCAGTCTCCTTGCACCGGAAATGGAGCCCAGGCAACTCTGTGCACCAGTGTCCCGCCGGTGACGAACACATCCCTGCGTCATTCCTGCCGAAGGTCCCTTTCCCAAGTAGCACTACACCTCCCAAGGACATTCCACATATAGAGCCTGTTCGCCCATCTTCTCCCCGGACCCTGCTCGACGTGTGTGGCGTTTTTGAGAGCCTGGCCAGCCAGAAGGAGATGATTCACGGACCTGCACCCGCTCCTCCCTGCCCCCCGGAGGGCTCAGGAGATGGTCTCCTTGCTCCGTTGGCTGTGGGCATACTGCGAGGCGTCACCCTGCCGCATCACTCACCAGAGGCCAGCAGTAAGGCCAGAGAATGCAGACCGGGAAAGAAAGGCAAACCAACATCCAATGTCCCGTCCAGAGAGGACTCTCCCACCCCCGCAGAAGTGCGAGGCCCTCGGATCATGCTCAAACGCGGTCACGCACCCCATCCTCCCCAGGAACTTCCCAGCAGAGACAGCCCTCGAGAGCTCGGCTGCTCAGCGTGATCCAGGTGAACACCGTGGCCCCGGGCACACTGCAGGCCCCGCCTTTTTCCAGGAGGCTGCACCAGCCACACCGCCGAGAGGAACTCGCTCGTCGCCGGAACACTTGGTGGGTCACACAGGGCGTGCCGCACGCAGAGTGTGCCTGTGCGTCTGCATGCATGTGCCTCAGAGCCTACCTACCGCCACAGCCCCAGAGATGGCTGCGGCTTCTTGTTCTTCCTCTTGGTCGCTCAGGCCCTCCCGCTGGCACAAGGGCCATTGCCAACGCTCGTGAGGCCCGGAGGCGGGCTGTCCGTTCTGGGACGGCCGAGCCGGTCGTGCTCCTGTTCTGGCAGCTTGCCGTTTCTCCCTTCTCCGTGGTTGGACTGGTGAATCACGACTGCTCCGGCAGGCAGAGCTGACTGGATCTTCCGGAGGTCGAAGGCCGGCTTCGGCCGCTTGTGCTCTTGGAGGCGTCTCCACTGCTCTAAGCTGATTCCTTCGACCTCTGTGTCCCCCGGGGACACGTGCGACTCAGGAGCTCTGCCGCTGGCGGCTCCCGCAGGCTCCCCGGGGCCGGAGGGGTCAGGCTCCCCGGGGTGAGTGGGGTCAGCCGTGAGGGGGGCCGCTGCCCCTCCCCCAGCTCCCCCTTGCCACGCACCCTCCCGGGAGTAGAAGAGCACGTAGGCGCTCTGGCTCAGGGCAGCACTCTCGTCACAGGCGCTCACCTTGGCATCATCCATCTTATACCACTGGCCGTTGCCCGCTCGCACGTAAGAAAAGTAGTGTCCTCGCTCACAGCTCCAGCCGGAGTGCACCAGCACGGCATAGAGCACGTAGCCCAGTGGCCTGCCTTCCGCTCAGACGTGTAGGGCTGCAGGGCGAGGCACTGGGGAGAGCGCACTTCCTGAGCCCTTTTGGCCCCGCTCACCTGTGTGAACCGCTTCAGCACCAGCACCAGGACCTGGGACGTGCTGTGCAAAGTCAACCTCTTGGTGGCAGGCACCTTCCGGGGACAAACGCCACTGTCATAGGCGTTTTCAGCGTCCAGCTTCTCGGGCTTCAGCAGCTCTCTCAGAGCTTGCTCCACACTCTGAGCCGCCGTGATATCCAGACTGATGTCCAGGTAAGGATCGAACGTGTCCGAGACTCCGAGGCTGTGGACACACTGGATCTGAGTCCTCCAAGTCCCGCCAAAGATCTGACGGATGAGGGTGGTGTCCTCGGAGGGATGGCCCGACAGCTGAGATGCACTCAAGCACCCTTGCTGCATGGTATTCAGAGTGAATATCAGAAACTCGTGGGCATCTTCCTGCTGGTGTCTTTCGAAGCCCGCCAGCAGGTCCTTGCGGGGCCGGATCACCTCTCCCGGCTGAAAGAGGGCTCGGATCACGTGAGCTCGCACGGCACAGAGCGTGCAGGAGGTGCTGGCCGGACAGAGGGTGGCGTGCTGCTGGGACACCATCCAGCTGGCCAGGGGCGGCGTGTGGCTCAGACACTGCAGCGCTGCATTCACGTAGCAGGTATTCCCCAGAATATGAAGCCCAGCCCAGACCCCCCACGGCCCCCTCCAATTCAGGGCGACTTGGTGGCCAGGCACCAGCCCTGCTGACCCATGAGCGAAGTCACACCTCTGGGGCCGCCCGACCGCCGGCCACGGCCCCTCACGGACACAGGGTTCCCAAAGGGTTTCCACACCCGCGGCACTGGGCCGACAACCTTGCCCTCCGGGGAAGACGTTGAAGGGAGAAGGACATTCACCTCCCCCGTGCGCAGAAGCAGCCCCCGGGTCTCTGCAAACAAGGCCCACGAGTCTTTCCGTCTCCTACCTGCCTCTGCACAATGAAGCCTCCTTCCCTCAGAGGGTGCTTCTCTGAGAAAGGGCCTGGGCCCCGCCCCCTCGGGCCTTTCATGGCTTTCCCACGGCCCCACCCCCGCACGCGCAACATCCTCATTGGCTGAGGCGTCCCAGGGCGTGCTCACTCCCACTCCCGACATTCCACCACCGACACTTTTCTCCGGGAATTCCCCATGACGAACCCCCGCACGTACTTCCGATCTGGCCCTGGACCAAAGGGCTCAGGATGCAAATGAATCCCGGGGCCTTTGGCCTTCCAGACTTGCCTGCTAGACAGTCACTGCAGGGCTTCCAAGTTCAGCACACACATGTGGGCTGGGGAGGAATTCCGTGGGCTCGCCCTTCAGGTCCTAACACACTTGTGGAAAGACATGTCTGCCCACCTACCCTCTCTCCTTGAGGGCTCTCCCCACCCCAGTCCCCTGCCTGAGGACAACCCCTCCCCGGAGAACAAGAAGCCCTTGCCTCAACTTTGCTCTCGACTGAGGTCCACTCCAATTTCTATGGTTTCTCACGAGCCACTCTTCTAGCGTTCAGGGTCCTGGCACCAAAACATGCCGCGACTGTGGCACATATGCTTCTCTCCCTTCAGGGCCGTTGGTTATGGTCCAAAGTGAGCTCCTTCAGAAAGCCACAGGCTCGCTGAAACTTTGGATTCATTTCTTCAGCTCCTTTCCAACCTTAGTTGTCTTCTTTATTATTTGCTTCTTTTTTTTGGGGGGGGGGTATTCGCTCATTTATTATTGGTTATTTTTTTTGTATTGTCTGTTCATTTTATTTATTTATTTATTTATTTATTTTTGCTTGATATTATTCTCTGTTTCTACCTTAATTACACTAGTTGACTTTTAGAGTCATCTTTCCAATGTAGGGGCTCAAAACGCACTATAACTTAAGGTATAAAGAGATTTCCCTCCTGGAAGAGGATGACTGTTGGTTTCCTTCTTGGCGTGTGACATGTATGTTTGTTTGCTCTGCCGACCTGGATATTGTGCTTGCCTTCCAACACTACGGGCGTTCCACAGTCCATGGGTTTCCCATAGCTGATGTGGTGATTCCTTTGATCCTTACTAGGAAAAGACGGTCGTGACCCCATTTTCTTCCTTAGCCTATTGCACCCCTCCCACCTCCCGCTGCCCCATCCCATCCCAGGACCCTACTGCTTTGTGCTTTATGACGCACGTGCTCACACACTTGCTGTCCTTTTGCCTCCTTCCTATGGCACAGAGAAGCCAGATCAGCCAGTATTTGTCTCTCTTTTGCACAGATTTCCCCCAGCATCAGGCGACAATCCCCTTCCCTCTGCCACGCCATTCCAATCACTGTTTTCTCCTTCTTCTCCTTCTTCAACTTCTTCACCTCCTTCTCCTTTTCTGTCTCCTTCTTCTTCTTCGTCGTCTTCTTCTTCTTCCTCTTCTTCAGAGGGTGTAGATGGGGCAAGCAGTAAGTTCATTTGAGGCGATGGGGCAGAGGAAGACTGGTGGGGATACTGAGGGCGGCCTGTGGGTGGCTCGACTTCCTCGTCCAGGGCACGCTTGTTCGTGTTCTTGGGCAAAGGTACTGCTCATCATTCTTTTTCCTCTCTGCGTGTGGTGGGCACGGTGCTTTGTAGGTAACCGTGCGGGGGGAAGGAGCCAGCGGAACGTTCTCTGTTCCTTGCCAAGCCGACTAGCGCAGTCAGGAGCCACAGTTGTCCCTCTAGGTCCAAGATGCTAAATCGCTAATTCCAGATCCACCGTTTAATGGAGGGTTTTGGGTTTGAAGCCGGCAACCAAGAGAAAGAAAGAAACCGCAAGAGGGGATTGTTAATTATCCTCGGGCGCCCCTCCACCAGGTCACGGGATCACGAGCCAGGCGGGAAAGCAGCTAGGAGAGGACAGTTTCCCCACCGGCCCAGACACTTCAGAGGCCGGCCGCGTCTCATGGCGTCCACCCGCTTTTGTCCGGGGCCAAGCTGGACGAGACAACTGACTGACAGGTAGGATGGGCAGACTCGGGTGTCCAGTTGTCTTGCTCTCCCAATCTAGGGCGGGCTTGGGTCTTTCCTCAGTGTGGGGAGGACCTTTGCTTTCAGAAAGCAATGGTTGCATGACCCGTCTCCACTTAGGCCTCTGTGCCATGCTGGTGGAGAAGTTTCTTTGGGACTCCATGGGTCGCCTTTCTCCCCTTGGCCTTCGTGTTGGTGCCTGTGGTGCTGCTGGTGATGCTCGTGGCACGGTGAATCACTTGTCCCGTTTGGCACTTGGAGGTTCTGCAGCAGTCTCCTTGCACCGGAAATGGAGCCCAGGCAACTCTGTGCACCAGTGTCCCGCCGGTGAAGAACACATCCCTGCGTCATTCCTGCCGGAGGTCCCTTTCCCAAGTAGCACTATACCTCCCAAGGACATTCCACATATAGAGCCTGTTCGCCCATCTTCTCCCCGGACCCTGCTCGACGTGTGTGGCGTTTTTGAGGGCCTGGCCAGCCAGAAGGAGATGATTCACGGACCTGCACCCGCTCCTCCCTGCCCCCCGGAGGGCTCAGGAGATCGTCTCCTTGCTCCGTTGGCTCTGGGCATACTGCGAGGCGTCACCCTGCCACATCACTCACCAGAGGCCAGCGGTAAGGCCAGAGAATGCAGACCGGGAAAGAAAGGCAAACCAACATCCAAAGTCCCGGCCAGAGAGGACTCTCCCACCCCCGCAGAAGTGCGAGGCCCTCGGATCGTGCTCAAACGCGGTCACGCACCCCATCCTCCCCAGGAACTTCCCAGCAGAGACAGCCCTCGAGAGCTCGGCTGCTCAGCGTGATCCAGGTGAACACCGTGGCCCCGGGCACACTGCAGGCCCCGCCTTTTTCCAGGAGGCTGCACCAGCCACACCGCCGAGAGGAACTCGCTCGTCGCCGGAACACTTGGTGGGTCACACAGGGCGTGCCGCACGCAGAGTGTGCCTGTGCGTCTGCATGCATGTGCCTCAGAGCCTACCTACCGCCACAGCCCCAGAGATGGCTGCGGCTTCTTGTTCTTCCTCTTGGTCGCTCAGGCCCTCCCGCTGGCACAAGGGCCATTGCCAACGCTCGTGAGGCCCGGAGGCGGGCTGTCCGTTCTGGGACGGCCGAGCCGGTCGTGCTCCTGTTCTGGCAGCTTGCCGTTTCTCCCTTCTCCGTGGTTGGACTGGTGAATCACGACTGCTCCGGCAGGCAGAGCTGACTGGATCTTCCGGAGGTCGAAGGCCGGCTTCGGCCGCTTGTGCTCTTGGAGGCGTCTCCACTGCTCTAAGCTGATTCCTTCGACCTCTGTGTCCCCCGGGGACACGTGCGACTCAGGAGCTCTGCCGCTGGCGGCTCCCGCAGGCTCCCCGGGGCCGGAGGGGTCAGGCTCCCCGGGGTGAGTGGGGTCAGCCGTGAGGGGGGCCGCTGCCCCTCCCCCAGCTCCCCCTTGCCACGCACCCTCCCGGGAGTAGAAGAGCACGTAGGCGCTCTGGCTCAGGGCAGCACTCTCGTCACAGGCGCTCACCTTGGCATCATCCATCTTATACCACTGGCCGTTGCCCGCTCGCACGTAAGAAAAGTAGTGTCCTCGCTCACAGCTCCAGCCGGAGTGCACCAGCACGGCATAGAGCACGTAGCCCAGTGGCCTGCCTTCCGCTCAGACGTGTAGGGCTGCAGGTCGAGGCACTGGGGAGAGCGCACTTCCTGAGCCCTTTTGGCCCCGCTCACCTGTGTGAACCGCTTCAGCACCAGCACCAGGACCTGGGACGTGCTGTGCAAAGTCAACCTCTTGGTGGCAGGCACCTTCCGGGGACAAACGCCACTGTCATAGGCGTTTTCAGCGTCCAGCTTCTCGGGCTTCAGCAGCTCTCTCAGAGCTTGCTCCACACTCTGAGCCGCCGTGATATCCAGACTGATGTCCAGGTAAGGATCGAACGTGTCCGAGACTCCGAGGCTGTGGACACACTGGATCTGAGTCCTCCAAGTCCCGCCAAAGATGTGACGGATGAGGGTGGTGTCCTCGGAGGGATGGCCCGACAGCTGAGATGCACTCAAGCACCCTTGCTGCATGGTATTCAGAGTGAATATCAGAAACTCGTGGGCATCTTCCTGCTGGTGTCTTTCGAAGCCCGCCAGCAGGTCCTTGCGGGGCCGGATCACCTCTCCCGGCTGAAGGAGGGCTCGGGTCACGTGAGCTCGCACGGCACAGAGCGTGCAGGAGGTGCTGGCCGGACAGAGGGTGGCGTGCTGCTGGGACACCATCCAGCTGGCCAGGGGCGGCGTGTGGCTCAGACACTGCAGCGCTGCATTCACGTAGCAGGTATTCCCCAGAATATGAAGCCCAGCCCAGACCCTCCACGGCCCCCTCCAATTCAGGGCGACTTGGTGGCCAGGCACCAGCCCTGCTGACCCATGAGCGAAGTCACACCTCTGGGGCCGCCCGACCGCCGGCCACGGCCCCTCACGGACACAGGGTTCCCAAAGGGTTTCCACACCCGCGGCACTGGGCCGACAACCTTGCCCTCCGGGGAAGACGTTGAAGGGAGAAGGACATTCACCTCCCCCGTGCGCAGAAGCAGCCCCCGGGTCTCTGCAAACAAGGCCCACGAGTCTTTCCGTCTCCTACCTGCCTCTGCACAATGAAGCCTCCTTCCCTCAGAGGGTGCTTCTCTGAGAAAGGGCCTGGGCCCCGCCCCCTCGGGCCTTTCATGGCTTTCCCACGGCCCCACCCCCGCACGCGCAACATCCTCATTGGCTGAGGCGTCCCAGGGCATGCTCACTCCCACTCCCGACATTCCACCACCGACACTTTTCTCCGGGAATTCCCCATGACGAACCCCCGCACGTACTTCCGATCTGGCCCTGGACCAAAGGGCTCAGGATGCAAATGAATCCCGGGGCCTTTGGCCTTCCAGACTTGCCTGCTAGACAGTCACTGCAGGGCTTCCAAGTTCAGCACACACATGTGGGCTGGGGAGGAATTCCGGGGGCTCGCCCTTCAGGTCCTAACACACTTGTGGAAAGACATGTCTGCCCACCTACCCTCTCTCCTTGAGGGCTCTCCCCACCCCAGTCCCCTGCCTGAGGACAACCCCTCCCCGGAGAACAAGAAGCCCTTGCCTCAACTTTGCTCTCGACTGAGGTCCACTCCAATTTCTATGGTTTCTCACGAGCCACTCTTCTAGCGTTCAGGGTCCTGGCACCAAAACATGCCGCGACTGTGGCACATATGCTTCTCTCCCTTCAGGGCCGTTGGTTATGGTCCAAAGCGAGCTCCTTCAGAAAGCCACAGGCTCGCTGAAACTTTGGATTCATTTCTTCAGCTCCTTTCCAACCTTAGTTGTCTTCTTTATTATTTGCTTCTTTTTTTTGGGGGGGGGGTGTATTCGCTCATTTATTATTGGTTATTTTTTTTGTATTGTCTGTTCATTTTATTTATTTATTTATTTATTTATTTTTGCTTGATATTATTCTCTGTTTCTACCTTAATTACACTAGTTGACTTTTAGAGTCATCTTTCCAATGTAGGGGCTCAAAACGCACTATAACTTAAGGTATAAAGAGATTTCCCTCCTGGAAGAGGATGACTGTTGGTTTCCTTCTTGGCGTGTGACATGTATGTTTGTTTGCTCTGCCGACCTGGATATTGTGCTTGCCTTCCAACACTACGGGCGTTCCACAGTCCATGGGTTTCCCATAGCTGATGTGGTGATTCCTTTGATCCTTACTAGGAAAAGACGGTCGTGACCCCATTTTCTTCCTTAGCCTATTGCACCCCTCCCACCTCCCGCTGCCCCATCCCATCCCAGGACCCTACTGCTTTGTGCTTTATGACGCACGTACTCACACACTTGCTGTCCTTTTGCCTCCTTCCTATGGCACAGAGAAGCCAGATCAGCCAGTATTTGTCTCTCTTTTGCACAGATTTCCCCCAGCATCAGGCGACAATCCCCTTCCCTCTGCCACGCCATTCCAATCACTGTTTTCTCCTTCTTCTCCTTCTTCAACTTCTTCACCTCCTTCTCCTTTTCTGTCTCCTTCTTCTTCTTCGTCGTCTTCTTCTTCTTCCTCTTCTTCAGAGGGTGTAGATGGGGCAAGCAGTAAGTTCATTTGAGGCGATGGGGCAGAGGAAGACTGGTGGGGATACTGAGGGCGGCCTGTGGGTGGCTCGACTTCCTCGTCCAGGGCACGCTTGTTCGTGTTCTTGGGCAAAGGTACTGCTCATCATTCTTTTTCCTCTCTGCGTGTGGTGGGCACGGTGCTTTGTAGGTAACCGTGCGGGGGGAAGGAGCCAGCGGAACGTTCTCTGTTCCTTGCCAAGCCGACTAGCGCAGTCAGGAGCCACAGTTGTCCCTCTAGGTCCAAGATGCTAAATCGCTAATTCCAGATCCACCGTTTAATGGAGGGTTTTGGGTTTGAAGCCGGCAACCAAGAGAAAGAAAGAAACCGCAAGAGGGGATTGTTAATTATCCTCGGGCGCCCCTCCACCAGGTCACGGGATCACGAGCCAGGCGGGAAAGCAGCTAGGAGAGGACAGTTTCCCCACCGGCCCAGACACTTCAGAGGCCGGCCGTGTCTCATGGCGTCCACCCGCTTTTGTCCGGGGCCAAGCTGGACGAGACAACTGACTGACAGGTAGGATGGGCAGACTCGGATGTCCAGTTGTCTTGCTCTCCCAATCTAGGGCGGGCTTGGGTCTTTCCTCAGTGTGGGGAGGACCTTTGCTTTCAGAAAGCAATGGTTGCATGACCCGTCTCCACTTAGGCCTCTGTGCCATGCTGGTGGAGAAGTTTCTTTGGGACTCCATGGGTCGCCTTTCTCCCCTTGGCCTTCGTGTTGGTGCCTGTGGTGCTGCTGGTGATGCTCGTGGCACGGTGAATCACTTGTCCCGTTTGGCACTTGGAGGTTCTGCAGCAGTCTCCTTGCACCGGAAATGGAGCCCAGGCAACTCTGTGCACCAGTGTCCCGCCGGTGAAGAACACATCCCTGCGTCATTCCTGCCGGAGGTCCCTTTCCCAAGTAGCACTATACCTCCCAAGGACATTCCACATATAGAGCCTGTTCGCCCATCTTCTCCCCGGACCCTGCTCGACGTGTGTGGCGTTTTTGAGGGCCTGGCCAGCCAGAAGGAGATGATTCACGGACCTGCACCCGCTCCTCCCTGCCCCCCGGAGGGCTCAGGAGATGGTCTCCTTGCTCCGTTGGCTGTGGGCATACTGCGAGGCGTCACCCTGCCGCATCACTCACCAGAGGCCAGCAGTAAGGCCAGAGAATGCAGACCGGGAAAGAAAGGCAAACCAACATCCAAAGTCCCGTCCAGAGAGGACTCTCCCACCCCCGCAGAAGTGCGAGGCCCTCGGATCGTGCTCAAACGCGGTCACGCACCCCATCCTCCCCAGGAACTTCCCAGCAGAGACAGCCCTCGAGAGCTCGGCTGCTCAGCGTGATCCAGGTGAACACCGTGGCCCCGGGCACACTGCAGGCCCCGCCTTTTTCCAGGAGGCTGCACCAGCCACACCGCCGAGAGGAACTCGCTCGTCGCCGGAACACTTGGTGGGTCACACAGGGCGTGCCGCACGCAGAGTGTGCCTGTGCGTCTGCATGCATGTGCCTCAGAGCCTACCTACCGCCACAGCCCCAGAGATGGCTGCGGCTTCTTGTTCTTCCTCTTGGTCGCTCAGGCCCTCCCGCTGGCACAAGGGCCATTGCCAACGCTCGTGAGGCCCGGAGGCGGGCTGTCCGTTCTGGGACGGCCGAGCCGGTCGTGCTCCTGTTCTGGCAGCTTGCCGTTTCTCCCTTCTCCGTGGTTGGACTGGTGAATCACGACTGCTCCGGCAGGCAGAGCTGACTGGATCTTCCGGAGGTCGAAGGCCGGCTTCGGCCGCTTGTGCTCTTGGAGGCGTCTCCACTGCTCTAAGCTGATTCCTTCGACCTCTGTGTCCCCCGGGGACACGTGCGACTCAGGAGCTCTGCCGCTGGCGGCTCCCGCAGGCTCCCCGGGGCCGGAGGGGTCAGGCTCCCCGGGGTGAGTGGGGTCAGCCGTGAGGGGGGCCGCTGCCCCTCCCCCAGCTCCCCCTTGCCACGCACCCTCCCGGGAGTAGAAGAGCACGTAGGCGCTCTGGCTCAGGGCAGCACTCTCGTCACAGGCGCTCACCTTGGCATCATCCATCTTATACCACTGGCCGTTGCCCGCTCGCACGTAAGAAAAGTAGTGTCCTCGCTCACAGCTCCAGCCGGAGTGCACCAGCACGGCATAGAGCACGTAGCCCAGTGGCCTGCCTTCCGCTCAGACGTGTAGGGCTGCAGGTCGAGGCACTGGGGAGAGCGCACTTCCTGAGCCCTTTTGGCCCCGCTCACCTGTGTGAACCGCTTCAGCACCAGCACCAGGACCTGGGACGTGCTGTGCAAAGTCAACCTCTTGGTGGCAGGCACCTTCCGGGGACAAACGCCACTGTCATAGGCGTTTTCAGCGTCCAGCTTCTCGGGCTTCAGCAGCTCTCTCAGAGCTTGCTCCACACTCTGAGCCGCCGTGATATCCAGACTGATGTCCAGGTAAGGATCGAACGTGTCCGAGACTCCGAGGCTGTGGACACACTGGATCTGAGTCCTCCAAGTCCCGCCAAAGATCTGACGGATGAGGGTGGTGTCCTCGGAGGGATGGCCCGACAGCTGAGATGCACTCAAGCACCCTTGCTGCATGGTATTCAGAGTGAATATCAGAAACTCGTGGGCATCTTCCTGCTGGTGTCTTTCGAAGCCCGCCAGCAGGTCCTTGCGGGGCCGGATCACCTCTCCCGGCTGAAGGAGGGCTCGGGTCACGTGAGCTCGCACGGCACAGAGCGTGCAGGAGGTGCTGGCCGGACAGAGGGTGGCGTGCTGCTGGGACACCATCCAGCTGGCCAGGGGCGGCGTGTGGCTCAGACACTGCAGCGCTGCATTCACGTAGCAGGTATTCCCCAGAATATGAAGCCCAGCCCAGACCCTCCACGGCCCCCTCCAATTCAGGGCGACTTGGTGGCCAGGCACCAGCCCTGCTGACCCATGAGCGAAGTCACACCTCTGGGGCCGCCCGACCGCCGGCCACGGCCCCTCACGGACACAGGGTTCCCAAAGGGTTTCCACACCCGCGGCACTGGGCCGACAACCTTGCCCTCCGGGGAAGACGTTGAAGGGAGAAGGACATTCACCTCCCCCGTGCGCAGAAGCAGCCCCCGGGTCTCTGCAAACAAGGCCCACGAGTCTTTCCGTCTCCTACCTGCCTCTGCACAATGAAGCCTCCTTCCCTCAGAGGGTGCTTCTCTGAGAAAGGGCCTGGGCCCCGCCCCCTCGGGCCTTTCATGGCTTTCCCACGGCCCCACCCCCGCACGCGCAACATCCTCATTGGCTGAGGCGTCCCAGGGCGTGCTCACTCCCACTCCCGACATTCCACCACCGACACTTTTCTCTGGGAATTCCCCATGACGAACCCCCGCACGTACTTCCGATCTGGCCCTGGACCAAAGGGCTCAGGATGCAAATGAATCCCGGGGCCTTTGGCCTTCCAGACTTGCCTGCTAGACAGTCACTGCAGGGCTTCCAAGTTCAGCACACACATGTGGGCTGGGGAGGAATTCCGTGGGCTCGCCCTTCAGGTCCTAACACACTTGTGGAAAGACATGTCTGCCCACCTACCCTCTCTCCTTGAGGGCTCTCCCCACCCCAGTCCCCTGCCTGAGGACAACCCCTCCCCGGAGAACAAGAAGCCCTTGCCTCAGCTTTGCTCTCGACTGAGGTCCACTCCAATTTCTATGGTTTCTCACGAGCCACTCTTCTAGCGTTCAGGGTCCTGGCACCAAAACATGCCGCGACTGTGGCACATATGCTTCTCTCCCTTCAGGGCCGTTGGTTATGGTCCAAAGCGAGCTCCTTCAGAAAGCCACAGGCTCGCTGAAACTTTGGATTCATTTCTTCAGCTCCTTTCCAACCTTAGTTGTCTTCTTTATTATTTGCTTCTTTTTTTTGGGGGGGGGGTATTCGCTCATTTATTATTGGTTATTTTTTTTGTATTGTCTGTTCATTTTATTTATTTATTTATTTATTTATTTTTGCTTGATATTATTCTCTGTTTCTACCTTAATTACACTAGTTGACTTTTAGAGTCATCTTTCCAATGTAGGGGCTCAAAACGCACTATAACTTAAGGTATAAAGAGATTTCCCTCCTGGAAGAGGATGACTGTTGGTTTCCTTCTTGGCGTGTGACATGTATGTTTGTTTGCTCTGCCGACCTGGATATTGTGCTTGCCTTCCAACACTACGGGCGTTCCACAGTCCATGGGTTTCCCATAGCTGATGTGGTGATTCCTTTGATCCTTACTAGGAAAAGACGGTCGTGACCCCATTTTCTTCCTTAGCCTATTGCACCCCTCCCACCTCCCGCTGCCCCATCCCATCCCAGGACCCTACTGCTTTGTGCTTTATGACGCACGTGCTCACACACTTGCTGTCCTTTTGCCTCCTTCCTATGGCACAGAGAAGCCAGATCAGCCAGTATTTGTCTCTCTTTTGCACAGATTTCCCCCAGCATCAGGCGACAATCCCCTTCCCTCTGCCACGCCATTCCAATCACTGTTTTCTCCTTCTTCTCCTTCTTCAACTTCTTCACCTCCTTCTCCTTTTCTGTCTCCTTCTTCTTCTTCGTCGTCTTCTTCTTCTTCCTCTTCTTCAGAGGGTGTAGATGGGGCAAGCAGTAAGTTCATTTGAGGCGATGGGGCAGAGGAAGACTGGTGGGGATACTGAGGGCGGCCTGTGGGTGGCTCGACTTCCTCGTCCAGGGCACGCTTGTTCGTGTTCTTGGGCAAAGGTACTGCTCATCATTCTTTTTCCTCTCTGCGTGTGGTGGGCACGGTGCTTTGTAGGTAACCGTGCGGGGGGAAGGAGCCAGCGGAACGTTCTCTGTTCCTTGCCAAGCCGACTAGCGCAGTCAGGAGCCACAGTTGTCCCTCTAGGTCCAAGATGCTAAATCGCTAATTCCAGATCCACCGTTTAATGGAGGGTTTTGGGTTTGAAGCCGGCAACCAAGAGAAAGAAAGAAACCGCAAGAGGGGATTGTTAATTATCCTCGGGCGCCCCTCCACCAGGTCACGGGATCACGAGCCAGGCGGGAAAGCAGCTAGGAGAGGACAGTTTCCCCACCGGCCCAGACACTTCAGAGGCCGGCCGCGTCTCATGGCGTCCACCCGCTTTTGTCCGGGGCCAAGCTGGACGAGACAACTGACTGACAGGTAGGATGGGCAGACTCGGGTGTCCAGTTGTCTTGCTCTCCCAATCTAGGGCGGGCTTGGGTCTTTCCTCAGTGTGGGGAGGACCTTTGCTTTCAGAAAGCAATGGTTGCATGACCCGTCTCCACTTAGGCCTCTGTGCCATGCTGGTGGAGAAGTTTCTTTGGGACTCCATGGGTCGCCTTTCTCCCCTTGGCCTTCGTGTTGGTGCCTGTGGTGCTGCTGGTGATGCTCGTGGCACGGTGAATCACTTGTCCCGTTTGGCACTTGGAGGTTCTGCAGCAGTCTCCTTGCACCGGAAATGGAGCCCAGGCAACTCTGTGCACCAGTGTCCCGCCGGTGAAGAACACATCCCTGCGTCATTCCTGCCGGAGGTCCCTTTCCCAAGTAGCACTATACCTCCCAAGGACATTCCACATATAGAGCCTGTTCGCCCATCTTCTCCCCGGACCCTGCTCGACGTGTGTGGCGTTTTTGAGGGCCTGGCCAGCCAGAAGGAGATGATTCACGGACCTGCACCCGCTCCTCCCTGCCCCCCGGAGGGCTCAGGAGATCGTCTCCTTGCTCCGTTGGCTCTGGGCATACTGCGAGGCGTCACCCTGCCACATCACTCACCAGAGGCCAGCGGTAAGGCCAGAGAATGCAGACCGGGAAAGAAAGGCAAACCAACATCCAAAGTCCCGGCCAGAGAGGACTCTCCCACCCCCGCAGAAGTGCGAGGCCCTCGGATCGTGCTCAAACGCGGTCACGCACCCCATCCTCCCCAGGAACTTCCCAGCAGAGACAGCCCTCGAGAGCTCGGCTGCTCAGCGTGATCCAGGTGAACACCGTGGCCCCGGGCACACTGCAGGCCCCGCCTTTTTCCAGGAGGCTGCACCAGCCACACCGCCGAGAGGAACTCGCTCGTCGCCGGAACACTTGGTGGGTCACACAGGGCGTGCCGCACGCAGAGTGTGCCTGTGCGTCTGCATGCATGTGCCTCAGAGCCTACCTACCGCCACAGCCCCAGAGATGGCTGCGGCTTCTTGTTCTTCCTCTTGGTCGCTCAGGCCCTCCCGCTGGCACAAGGGCCATTGCCAACGCTCGTGAGGCCCGGAGGCGGGCTGTCCGTTCTGGGACGGCCGAGCCGGTCGTGCTCCTGTTCTGGCAGCTTGCCGTTTCTCCCTTCTCCGTGGTTGGACTGGTGAATCACGACTGCTCCGGCAGGCAGAGCTGACTGGATCTTCCGGAGGTCGAAGGCCGGCTTCGGCCGCTTGTGCTCTTGGAGGCGTCTCCACTGCTCTAAGCTGATTCCTTCGACCTCTGTGTCCCCCGGGGACACGTGCGACTCAGGAGCTCTGCCGCTGGCGGCTCCCGCAGGCTCCCCGGGGCCGGAGGGGTCAGGCTCCCCGGGGTGAGTGGGGTCAGCCGTGAGGGGGGCCGCTGCCCCTCCCCCAGCTCCCCCTTGCCACGCACCCTCCCGGGAGTAGAAGAGCACGTAGGCGCTCTGGCTCAGGGCAGCACTCTCGTCACAGGCGCTCACCTTGGCATCATCCATCTTATACCACTGGCCGTTGCCCGCTCGCACGTAAGAAAAGTAGTGTCCTCGCTCACAGCTCCAGCCGGAGTGCACCAGCACGGCATAGAGCACGTAGCCCAGTGGCCTGCCTTCCGCTCAGACGTGTAGGGCTGCAGGTCGAGGCACTGGGGAGAGCGCACTTCCTGAGCCCTTTTGGCCCCGCTCACCTGTGTGAACCGCTTCAGCACCAGCACCAGGACCTGGGACGTGCTGTGCAAAGTCAACCTCTTGGTGGCAGGCACCTTCCGGGGACAAACGCCACTGTCATAGGCGTTTTCAGCGTCCAGCTTCTCGGGCTTCAGCAGCTCTCTCAGAGCTTGCTCCACACTCTGAGCCGCCGTGATATCCAGACTGATGTCCAGGTAAGGATCGAACGTGTCCGAGACTCCGAGGCTGTGGACACACTGGATCTGAGTCCTCCAAGTCCCGCCAAAGATCTGACGGATGAGGGTGGTGTCCTCGGAGGGATGGCCCGACAGCTGAGATGCACTCAAGCACCCTTGCTGCATGGTATTCAGAGTGAATATCAGAAACTCGTGGGCATCTTCCTGCTGGTGTCTTTCGAAGCCCGCCAGCAGGTCCTTGCGGGGCCGGATCACCTCTCCCGGCTGAAGGAGGGCTCGGGTCACGTGAGCTCGCACGGCACAGAGCGTGCAGGAGGTGCTGGCCGGACAGAGGGTGGCGTGCTGCTGGGACACCATCCAGCTGGCCAGGGGCGGCGTGTGGCTCAGACACTGCAGCGCTGCATTCACGTAGCAGGTATTCCCCAGAATATGAAGCCCAGCCCAGACCCTCCACGGCCCCCTCCAATTCAGGGCGACTTGGTGGCCAGGCACCAGCCCTGCTGACCCATGAGCGAAGTCACACCTCTGGGGCCGCCCGACCGCCGGCCACGGCCCCTCACGGACACAGGGTTCCCAAAGGGTTTCCACACCCGCGGCACTGGGCCGACAACCTTGCCCTCCGGGGAAGACGTTGAAGGGAGAAGGACATTCACCTCCCCCGTGCGCAGAAGCAGCCCCCGGGTCTCTGCAAACAAGGCCCACGAGTCTTTCCGTCTCCTACCTGCCTCTGCACAATGAAGCCTCCTTCCCTCAGAGGGTGCTTCTCTGAGAAAGGGCCTGGGCCCCGCCCCCTCGGGCCTTTCATGGCTTTCCCACGGCCCCACCCCCGCACGCGCAACATCCTCATTGGCTGAGGCGTCCCAGGGCATGCTCACTCCCACTCCCGACATTCCACCACCGACACTTTTCTCCGGGAATTCCCCATGACGAACCCCCGCACGTACTTCCGATCTGGCCCTGGACCAAAGGGCTCAGGATGCAAATGAATCCCGGGGCCTTTGGCCTTCCAGACTTGCCTGCTAGACAGTCACTGCAGGGCTTCCAAGTTCAGCACACACATGTGGGCTGGGGAGGAATTCCGGGGGCTCGCCCTTCAGGTCCTAACACACTTGTGGAAAGACATGTCTGCCCACCTACCCTCTCTCCTTGAGGGCTCTCCCCACCCCAGTCCCCTGCCTGAGGACAACCCCTCCCCGGAGAACAAGAAGCCCTTGCCTCAACTTTGCTCTCGACTGAGGTCCACTCCAATTTCTATGGTTTCTCACGAGCCACTCTTCTAGCGTTCAGGGTCCTGGCACCAAAACATGCCGCGACTGTGGCACATATGCTTCTCTCCCTTCAGGGCCGTTGGTTATGGTCCAAAGCGAGCTCCTTCAGAAAGCCACAGGCTCGCTGAAACTTTGGATTCATTTCTTCAGCTCCTT